>NC_086105.1:69828881-69935701 GCF_963921235.1 Mobula hypostoma
TAATATTCGTACATTGTTAAATATCGTTTATACTCCCTCACAAAATGTTCCTGAGTGTGTTATTTCTTTAGATGCCGAGAAAGCTTTTGATAGAGTAGAATGGCCTTATTTATTTAAGGTGCTTGAAATGTTTAATTTTAGCCTGAAATTTATATCCTGGATTAAACTGTTATATCACTCCCCTGTAGCCTCGGTTCGTACTAACTCTTTAAACTCACCTTTTTTTCCTCTCTTTCGTGGTACTCGACAAGGCTGTCCTCTTAGTCCCCTATTATTTGATATTGCATTAGAACCTCTTGCAATTGCTATTCGAGAATCTTCAAATATTACTGGGATAACTCGGGGATTAAAGTCCCATAAATTATCACTCTATGCTGATGATTTACTTTTATATATTTCTAATCCTGAGAGATCTATTCCTGCTGTTTTAGAGTTATTAGCACAATTTGGTCTTTTCTCAGGTTATAAATTAAATCTTAGTAAGAGTGAACTTTTTCCGATTAATAAACATCTTCCCTTATATTATAAATTTCCATTTAAATTGATTAATAATTACCTTTCATATCTTGGGATTAAAATTACTTGTAAACATAAAGATTTATTTAAGACTAACTTTTTACCATTAATAGACCATATTACTCAACTTTCATCTAAATGGTTTCCTTTATATTTAACTTTGATTGGTCGTATTAATGCAGTTAAGATGTTTTTTTTGCCAAAATTTTTATATGTGTTTCAGGCATTACCAATTTTCGTTCCTAAATCTTTTTTTGATAAAGTCGACTCTAAAATTTCTTCATTTATTTGGCAGAATAAGAATCCGAGACTGGGTAAAATACATTTACAGAAAGCTAAGAGAGATGGAGGTTTAGCATTACCTAACTTTAGATTTTATTATTGGGCTATTAATATTCGACATATGAAATTTTGGTTACTTGACCGGGATATACTATCTATTCCTAAATGGGTAGCATTGGAATTACAATCTGTTCAGGGTTATACACTTGGTTCTATTTTAGGTTCATCTCTTCCTTTTGATTCGAAACGCCTTAAGCAGGTCTCTAACCCGATCGTTAAATATGCTTTGCGTATTTGGTTTCAATTCAGAAAATTTTTTGATCTTAATCAATTCGGGTTAGCGATTCCTATTTTAGGTAACATATTTTTTCCTCCCTCTTTTACGGATCGCGCTTTTCAAACTTGGAAGACTAAGGGTATTTTACGGTTTTTGGATTTATTTTTAGATGGTTCCCTTATGTCTTTTGAACAATTATCTAATAAATATAACCTATCAAGAATACATTTTTTTAGATATTTACAAGTTAGAAATTTTCTAAGTACTATACTTCCTTCCTTTCCAATGCTTCCTCCTATATATATTTTAGATTCGATAATTAACCTTAATCCATGTCAGAAAGGTGCATCGGCTATGATTTATAATATTATTATGAAACTCAGGAAAGCTCCATTTGATAAGATTAGGGTAGATTGGGAACAGGAATTGGGGCTTACCATTTCTGTGGATGATTGGGGGCAGATTTTACAATTAGTTAATACTTCCTCTATTTGTGCTAAACATTCCCTAATTCAATTTAAAGTGGTGCATAGAGCACATATGTCCAAAGATAAGTTAGCGCGTTTTTACTCGCATATTAATCCTTTCTGTGATAGATGTTCGGGGCAGATAGCCTCTTTAACTCATATGTTTTGGTCTTGCCCTACTTTGGAAACTTTTTGGAGAGATATTTTCAATATTATTTCTAAGGTATTAAATATAGATATCTCTCCTCACCCTATTACTGCTATCTTTGGACTACCTAAAATTTCTAGTAATCTTTCCCCTTCAGCCCGTAGAATGATTGCATTTCTTACTTTAATGGCGAAAAGATGTATTTTACAACATTGGAAAGAGCTTAATGCTCCAACTACCTTTTTTTGGTTTTCTCAGACGATTTTATGTTTGAATCTGGAGAAAATTAGAAGTAACCTTTATGATTCTTCATTTAAATTTGAACAGATTTGGGGACCTTTTATTCGATATTTTCATTTAATGTAATATTTACCCTTCTTGTTTTTTTTCACTGTTTTAATGGAGGTCGGGATTGAGGACGTGATTTTAAGTTTAACTCTGTTTGGTTTCAAGTTAGCCCATTGCTTTGCTTTGCTTTTAGTTAGTTGCACGGTGGGTTTTTTTTGGGGGTTTTTTTTTCTTTTTTTCCATTGATATATATAAAATCTAGTATACTATTATGTTATCTTGGTTTCTTATGCTTAAATTACATTGTTTGTAGTATTTTCTTTTTGGTATTGTTACCTTTTGGAATTTTATTATACTTTAACATTGTATTAATGTTTATATGGCTTACCTTTTTTGTATACTTACTCAATAAAAAGATTTAAAAAGAAAAGAAAGAAAGAAAGAGAGAGCAGACGGAAGTTTAATGAGAGAGCAGGTGGATATGTATTGAGAGAGCAGGTGGATGGATATGTATTGATAGAGTAGAAGGATATGTATTGAGAGAGTATGTGCAGATGTATTGAGAGAGCCGGTGGATGGATATGTATTGAGAGAGCAGGAGGCGCTGTATTGAGAGAGCAGGTGGATATGTATTGAGAGAGCAGGTTGATATATATTGAGAGAGTAGAAGGGTATGTATTGAGAGAGCAGGTGGATATGTATTGAGGCAGTATAATGGTATTTATTGAGAGAGCAGGTGGATATGTATTGAGAGAGCAGGTTGATATATATTGAGAGAGTAGAAGGATATGTATTGAGAGAGCAGGTGGATATGTATTGAGGCAGTATAATGGTATTTATTGAGAGAGCAGGTGGATATGTTTTGAGAGAGCAGGTGGATATGTATTGAGAGAGTAGAAGGATATGTATTGAGAGAGCAGGTGGATATGTATTGAGAGAGCAGGTGGATATGTATTGAGAGAGCAGGTGGATATGTATTGAGAGAGTAGAAGGATATTTATTGAGAGAGCAGGTGGATTTGTATTGAGAGAGCAGGTGGATATGTATTGAGAGAGCAGGTGGATGGATATGTATGGAGAGAGCAGGTGGATACGAATGGAGAGCAGGTGGATATGTATTGAGAGAGCAGTTGGATATATATTGAGAGAGTAGAAGGATATGTATTGAGAGAGAAGGTGGAGATGAATTGAGAGAGCAGATGGATATGTATTGAGAGAGATAGGGTGGATATGTATTGAGAGAGTGGAAGGATATGTATTGAGAGAGCAGGTGGAGATGTGTTGAGAGAGCAGGTGGATATGTATTGAGAGAGTAGAAGGATATGTATTGAGAGAGCAGGTGGATATGTATTGAGAGAGTAGAAGGATATGTATTGAGAGAGCAGGTGGATATGTATTGAGAGAGTAGAAGGATATGTATTGAGAGAGCAGGTGGAGATGTATTGAGAGATCAGGTGGATATGTATTGAGAGAGTAGAAGGATATGTATTGAGAGAGCATGTGGAGATGTATTGAGAGAGTAGAAGGATATTTATTGAGAGAGCAGGTGGAAATGTATTGAGAGAGCAGGTGGATGGATATGTATTGAGAGAGCAGGAGGAGACATATTGAGAGAGCAGGTGGATATGTATTGAGAGAGTAGAAGGATATGTATTGAGAGAGCAGGTGGATATGTATTGAGAGAGTAGAAGGATATGTATTGAGAGAGCAGGTGGATATGTATTGAGAGAGTAGAAGGATATTTATTGAGAGAGCAGGTGGATATGTATTGAGAGAGCAGGTGGATATGTATTGAGAGAGTAGAAGGATATGTATAGAGAGAGCAGGTGGATATGTATTGTGAGCGTAGAAGGATATTTATTGAGAGAGCAGGTGGATTTGTATTGAGAGAGCAGGTGGATATGTATTGAGAGAGCAGGTGGATGGATATGTATGGAGAGAGCAGGTGGATACGAATGGAGAGCAGGTGGATATGTATTGAGAGAGCAGGTGGATATGTATTGAGAGAGTAGAAGGATATGTATTGAGAGAGCAGGTGGATATGTATTGAGAGAGTTGGTGGATATGTATTGAGAGAGCAGGTGGATATGTATTGAGAGAGTGGAAGGATATGTATTGAGCGAGCAGGTGGAGATGTATTGAGAGAGCAGGTGGATATGTATTGAGAGAGTAGAAGGATATGTATTGAGAGAGCAGGTGGAGATGTATTGAGAGAGCAGGTGGATATGTATTGAGAGAGTAGAAGGATATGTATTGAGAGAGCATGTGGATATGTATTGAGAGAGTAGAAGGATGTTTATTGAGAGAGCAGGTGGATATGTATTGAGAGAGCAGGTGGATGGATATGTATTGAGAGAGCAGGTCGATATGTATTGAAGGAGCAGGTGGATATGTATTGAGAGAGTAGAAGGATATGTATTGAGAGAGCAGGTGGAGATGTATTGAGAGAGCAGGTGGATGGATATGTATTGAGAGAGCAGGAGGAGACATATTGAGAGAGCAGGTGGATATGTATTGAGAGAGTAGAAGTATATTTATTGAGAGAGCAGGTGGATGGATATGTATTGAGAGAGTAGAAGGATATGTATTGAGAAAGCATGTGGAGATGTATTGAGAGAGTAGAAGGATATGTATTCAGAGAGCAGGTGGATAGGTATTGAGAGAGTAGAAGGATATGTATGGAGAGAGTAGAAGGATATGTATTGAGAGAGCATGTGGATATGTATTGAGAGAGCAGAAGGATATTTAATGAGAGAGCAGGTGGATATGTATTGATAGAGTAGAAGGATATGTATTGAGAGAGTATGTGCAGATGTATTGAGAGAGCAGGTCGATATGTATTGAGAGAGCAGGTGGATGGATATGTATTGAGAGAGCAGGTTGATATATATTGAGAGAGTAGAAGGATATGTATTGAGAGAGCAGGTGGATATGTATTGAGGCAGTATAATGGTATTTATTGAGAGAGCAGGTGGATATGTTTTGAGAAAACAGGTGTATATGTATTGAGAGAGTAGAAGGATATGTATAGAGAGAGCAGGTGGATATGTATTGTGAGCGTAGAAGGATATTTATTGAGAGAGCAGGTGGATTTGTATTGAGAGAGCAGGTGGATATGTATTGAGAGAGCAGGTGGATGGATATGTATGGAGAGAGCAGGTGGATACGAATGGAGAGCAGGTGGATATGTATTGAGAGAGCAGTTGGATATATATTGAGAGAGTAGAAGGATATGTATTGAGAGAGAAGGTGGAGATGAATTGAGAGAGCAGATGGATATGTATTGAGAGAGATAGGGTGGATATGTATTGAGAGAGTAGAAGGATATGTATTGAGAGAGCAGGTGGATAGGTATTGAGAGAGTGGAAGGATATGTATTGAGAGAGCAGGTGGATATGTATTGAGAGAGTAGAAGGATATGTATTGAGAGAGCAGGTGGAGATGTATTGAGAGAGCAGGTGGATATGTATTGAGAGAGTAGAAGGATATGTATTGAGAGAGCAGGTGGATATGTATTGAGAGAGTAGAAGGATATTTATTGAGAGAGCAGGTGGATATGTATTGAGAGAGCAGGTGGATGGATATGTATTGAGAGAGTAGAAGGATATGTATTGAGAGAGCAGGTGGATATGTATTGAGAGAGCAGGTGGAAGGATATGTATTGAGAGAGCAGGTGGATATGTATTGAGAGAGTAGAAGGATATGTATTGAGAGAGCAGGTGGATATGTATTGAGAGAGCAGGTGGATGGATATATATTGAGAGAGCAGGTGGATATGTATTGAGAGAGCAGGTGGATATGTATTGAGAGAGCTGGTGGATGGATATATCTTGAGAGAGCAGGTGGAGATGTACTGAGAGAGCAGGTGGATATGTATTGAGAGAGTAGAAGGATATATATTGAGAGAGCAGGAGCAGATGTATTTAGAGAGCGGGTGGATGGATATGTATTGAGAGAGCAGGTGGATATGTATTGAGAGAGTGGAAGGATATGTATTGAGAGAGCAGGTGGATATGTATTGAGAGAGCAGGTGGATATGTATTGAGAGAGCAGGTGGATGGATATGTATTGAGAGAGCAGGAGGAGATGTATTGAGAGAGCAGGTGGATATGTATTGAGAGAGCAGGTTGATATATATTGAGAGAGTAGAAGGATATGTATTGAGAGAGCAGGTGGATATGTATTGAGAGAGTAGAAGGATATGTATTGAGAGAGCAGGTGGAGATGTATTGAGAGAGCAGGTGGATATGTATTGAGAGAGCAGGTGGATATGTATTGAGAGAGTAGAAGGATATGTATTGAGAGAGCAGGTGGAGATGTATTGAGAGAGCAGGTGGATATGTATTGAGAGAGCTGGTGGATGGATATGTATTGAGAGAGCAGGTGGAGATGTATTGAGAGAGCAGGTGGATATGTATTGAGAGAGTAGAAGGATATGTATTGAGAGAGCAGGTGGATATGTATTGAGAGAGTAGAAGGATATGTATTGAGAGAGCAGGTGGATATGTATTGAGAGAGTAGAAGGATATGTATTGAGAGAGCAGGTGGATATGTATTGAGAGAGCAGGTGGATATGTATTGAGAGAGCAGGTGGATATGTATTGAGAGAGTAGAAGGATATTTATTGAGAGAGCAGGTGGATATGTATTGAGAGAGCAGGTGGATGGATATGTATTGAGAGAGCAGGAGGATATGTATTGAGAGAGCAGGTGGATGGATATGTATTGAGAGAGCAGGTGGATATGTATTGAGAGAGCAGGTGGATATGTATTGAGAGAGTAGAAGGATATGTATTGAGAGAGCAGGTGGATATGTATTGAGAGAGTAGAAGGATATGTATTGAGAGAGCAGGTGGATATCTATTGAGAGAGCAGGTGGCTATGTATTGAGAGAGCAGGTCGATATGTATTGAGGGAGCAGGTGGATATGTATTGAGAGAGCAGGTGGATATGTATTGAGAGAGTAGAAGGACATTTATTGAGAGAGCAGGTCGATATGTATTGAGAGAGCAGGTGGATATGTATTGAGAGAGCAGGTGGATATGTATTGAGAGAGCAGGTGGATATGTATTGAGAGAGCAGGTGGATATGTATTGAGAGAGCAGGTGGATATGTATTGAGAGAGCAGGTGGATATGTATTGAGAGAGTAGAAGGATATGTATTGAGAGAGCTGGTGGATATGTATTGAGAGAGCAGGTGGATATGTATTGAGAGAGCAGGTGGATATGTATTGAGAGAGTAGAAGGATATGTATTGAGAGAGCAGGTGGATATGTATTGAGAGAGCAGGTGGATATGTATTGAGAGAGCTGGTGGATGGATATGTATTGAGAGAGCAGGTGGAGATGTATTGAGAGAGCAGGTGGATATGTATTGAGAGAGCAGGTGGATATGTATTGAGAGAGCAGGTGGAGATGTATTGAGAGAGCAGGTGGATATGTATTGAGAGAGCAGGTGGATATGTATTGAGAGAGTAGAAGGATATGTATTGAGAGAGCAGGTGGATATGTATTGAGAGAGCAGGTGGATATGTATTGAGAGAGCAGGTGGAAGGATATGTATTGAGAGAGTAGGAAGAGAAGTATTGAGAGAGCAGGTGGATATGTATTGAGAGAGCAGGTGGATATGTATTGAGACAGTAGAAGGATATGTATTGAGAGAGCATGTGGAGATGTATTGAGAGAGCAGGTGGATATGTATTGAGAGAGCAGGTGGATGGATATGTATTGAGAGAGCAGGTGGATATGTATTGAGAGAGCAGGTGGATGTATATGTATTGAGAGAGCAGGTGGATATGTATTGAGAGAGCAGGTGGATATGTATTGAGAGAGTAGAAGGATATGTATTGAGAGAGCAGGTGGATATGTATTGAGAGAGCAGGTGGATATGTATTGAGAGAGCAGGTGGATATGTATTGAGAGAGTAGAAGGATATGTATTGAGAGAGCAGGTGGATATGTATTGAGAGAGCAGGTGGCTATGTATTGAGAGAGCAGGTGGATATGTATTGAGAGAGCAGGTGGATATGTATTGAGAGAGCAGGTGGATATGTATTGAGAGAGCAGGTGGAGATGTATTGAGAGAGCAGGTGGATATGTATTGAGAGAGTAGAAGGATATGTATTGAGAGAGCAGGTGGATATGTATTGAGAGAGCAGGTGGATATGTATTGAGAGAGCAGGTGGATATGTATTGAGAGAGTAGAAGGATATGTATTGAGAGAGCAGGTGGATATGTATTGAGAGAGCAGGTGGATATGTATTGAGAGAGCTGGTGGATGGATATATATTGAGAGAGCAGGTGGAGATGTATTGAGAGAGCAGGTGGATATGTATTGAGAGAGCAGATAAATGGATATGTATTGAGAGAGCAGGAGGAGATGTATTGAGAGAGCAGGTGGATATGTATTGAGAGAGCAGGTGGATATGTATTGAGAGAGTAGAAGGATATGTATTGAGAGAGCAGGTGGATATGTATTGAGAGAGCAGGTGGATATGTATTGAGAGAGCAGGTGGAAGGATATGTATTGAGAGAGTAGAAGGATATTTATTGAGAGAGCAGGTGGATATGTATTGAGAGAGCAGGTGGATATGTATTGAGAGAGTAGAAGGATATGTATTGAGAGAGCATGTGGAGATGTATTGAGAGAGCAGGTGGATATGTATTGAGAGAGCAGATGGATGGATATGTATTGAGAGAGCAGGTGGATATGTATTGAGAGAGCAGGTGGATGGATATGTATTGAGAGAGCAGGTGGATATGTATTGAGAGAGCAGGTGGATATGTATTGAGAGAGTAGAAGGATATGTATTGAGAGAGCAGGTGGATATGTATTGAGAGAGTGGAAGGATATGTATTGAGAGAGCAGGTGGATATGTATTGAGAGAGCAGGTGGATATGTATTGAGAGAGCAGGTGGATATGTATTGAGAGAGTAGAAGGATATGTATTGAGAGAGCAGGTGGATATGTATTGAGAGAGCAGGTGGATATGTATTGAGAGAGCAGAAGGATATGTATTGAGAGAGCAGGTGGATATGTATTGAGAGAGCAGGTGGATATGTATTGAGAGAGCAGGTGGATATGTATTGAGAGAGCAGGTGGATATGTATTGAGAGAGTAGAAGGATATGTATTGAGAGAGCAGGTGGATATGTATTGAGAGAGCAGGTGGATATGTATTGAGAGAGCAGGTGGATATGTATTGAGAGAGTAGAAGGATATGTATTGAGAGAGCAGGTGGATATGTATTGAGAGAGCAGGTGGATATGTATTGAGAGAGTAGAAGGATATGTATTGAGAGAGCAGGTCGATATGTATTGAGAGAGCAGGTGGATATGTATTGAGAGAGCAGGTGGATATGTATTGAGAGAGTAGAAGGATATTTATTGAGAGAGCAGGTCGATATTTATTGAGAGAGGAGGTGGATATGTATTGAGCGAGCTGGTGGATGGATATGTATTGAGAGAGCAGGTGGAGATGTAGTGAGAGAGCAGGTGGATATGTATTGAGAGCGTAGAAGGATATGTATTGAGAGAGCAGGTGGAGATGTATTGAGAGAGCAGGTGGATATGTATTGAGAGAGCAGGTGGATATGTATTGAGAGAGTAGCATGATATTTATTGAGAGAGCAGGTGGATATGTATTGAGAGAGCAGGTGGATATGTATTGAGAGAGCAGGTGGATATGTATTGAGAGAGTAGAAGGATATGTATTGAGAGAGCATGTGGAGATGTTTTGAGAGAGCAGGTGGATATGTATTGAGAGAGCAGGTGGATGGATATGTATTGATAGAGCAGGAGGAGACGTATTGAGAGAGCAGGTGGATATATATTGAGAGAGTAGAAGGATATGTATTGAGAGAGCATGTGGAGATGTATTGAGAGAGCAGAAGGATATTTATTGAGAGAGCAGGTGGATATTTATTGAGAGAGCAAGTGGATATGTATTGAGAGAGTAAAAGGAATTTTATTGAGAGAGCATGTGGAGATGTATTGAGAGAGAAGTTGGATATGTATTGAGAGAGCAGGTGGATATGTATTGAGAGAGCAGGTGGCTATGTATTGAGAGAGCAGGTCGATATGTATTGAGAGAGCAGGTGGATATGTATTGAGAGAGTAGAAGGATATGTATTGAGAGAGCAGGTGGATATGTATTGAGAGAGCAGGTGGATATGTATTGAGAGAGCAGGTGGATATGTATTGAGAGAGTAGAAGGATATTTATTGAGAGAGCAGGTGGATATGTATTGAGAGAGCAGGTGGATATGTATTGAGAGAGCTGGTGGATGGATATGTATTGAGAGAGCAGGTGGAGATGTATTGAGAGAGCAGGTGGATATGTATTGAGAGAGCAGAATGGATATGTATTGAGAGAGCAGGAGGAGATGTATTGAGAGAGCAGGTGGATATGTATTGAGAGAGCAGGTGGATATGTATTGAGAGAGTAGCATGATATTTATTGAGAGAGCAGGTGGCTATGTATTGAGAGAGCAGGTGGATATGTATTGAGAGAGCAGGTGGAAGGATATGTATTGAGAGAGTAGAAGGATATTTATTGAGAGAGCAGGTGGATATTTATTGAGAGAGCAAGTGGATATGTATTGAGAGAGTAAAAGGAATTTTATTGAGAGAGCATGTGGAGATGTATTGAAAGAGCAGGTGGATAGGTATTGAGAGAGCAGGTGGATGGATATGTACTGAGAGAGCAGGAGGAGCTGTATTACGAGAGCAGGTGGATGGATATGTATTGAGAGAGCAGGTGGAGATGTACTGAGAGAGCAGGTGGATATGTATTGAGAGAGTAGAAGGATATGTATTGAGAGAGCAGGTGGATAGGTATTGAGAGAGTTGAAGGATATGTATTGAGAGAGCAGGTGGATATGTATTGAGAGAGCAGGTGGATATGTATTGAGAGAGCAGGTGGATATGTATTGAGAGAGTAGAAGGATATTTATTGAGAGAGCAGGTCGATATGTATTGAGAGAGCAGGTGGATATGTATTGATAGAGTAGAAGGATATGTATTGAGAGAGCATGTGGAGATGTTTTGAGAGAGCAGGTGGATATGTATTGAGAGAGCTGGTGGATGGATATATCTTGAGAGAGCAGGTGGAGATGTACTGAGAGAGCAGGTGGATATGTATTGAGAGAGTAGAAGGATATATATTGAGAGAGCAGGAGCAGATGTATTTAGAGAGCGGGTGGATGGATATGTATTGAGAGAGCAGGTGGATATGTATTGAGAGAGTGGAAGGATATGTATTGAGAGAGCAGGTGGATATGTTTTGAGAGAGCAGGTGGATATGTATTGAGAGAGCAGGTGGATGGATATGTATTGAGAGAGCAGGAGGAGATGTATTTAGAGAGCGGGTGGATACATATGTATTGAGAGAGCAGGTGGATATGTATTGAGAGAGAGGAAGGATATGTATTGATAGAGCAGGTGGATAGGTATTGAGAGAGTTGAAGGATATGTATTGAGAGAGCAGGTGGATATCTATTGAGCTAGCTGGTGGATATGTATTGAGAGAGCAGGTGGATATGTATTGACAGAGTAGAAGGATATTTATTGAGAGAGCAAGTGGAGATGTTTTGAGAGAGCAGGTGGATATGTATTGAGCGAGCTGGTGGATGGATATGTATTGAGAGAGCAGGTGGAGATGTAGTGAGAGAGCAGGTGGATATGTATTGAGAGAGTAGAAGGATATGTATTGAGAGAGCAGGTGGATATGTATTGAGAGAGTTGAAGGAAATGTATTGAGAGAGCAGGTGGATATGTATTGAGAGAGTAGAAGGATATGTATTGAGAGAGCAGGTGGATATGTATTGAGAGAGCAGGTCGATATGTATTGAGAGAGCAGGTGGAGATGTATTGAGACAGTAGAAGGATATTTATTGAGAGAGCAGGTGGATATGTATTGAGAGAGCAGGTGGATGGATATATATTGAGAGAGCAGGAGGAGACGTATTGAGAGAGCAGGTGGATGGATATGTATTGAGAGCAGCTGGATATGTATTGAGAGAGCAGGTGGATATGTATTGAGAGAGTAGAAGGATATGTATTGAGAGAGCAGGTGGATAGGTATTGAGAGAGTTGAAGGATATGTATTGAGAGAGCAGGTGGATATGTATTGAGAGAGCAGGTGGATATGTATTGAGAGAGCAGGTGGATATGTATTGAGAGAGCAGGTGGATATGTATTGAGAGAGCAGGTGGATATGTATTGAGAGAGTAGAAGGTTATGTATTGAGAGATCAGGTGGATATGTATTGACAGAGCATGTGGAGATGTATTGAGAGAGCAGTTGGATATGTATTGAGAGAGCAGGTGGATATGTATTGAGAGAGGAGGTGGATGGTTATGTATTGAGAGAGCAGGTGGATGTATATGTATTGAGAGAGCAGGTGGATATGTATTGAGAGAGTAGAAGGATATGTATTGAGAGAGCAGGTGGATATGTATTGAGAGAGCAGGTGGATATGTATTGAGAGAGCAGGTGGATATGTATTGAGAGAGTAGAAGGATATTTATTGAGAGAGCAGGTGGATATGTATTGAGAGAGCAGGTGGATATGTATTGAGAGAGCTGGTGGATGGATATGTATTGAGAGAGCAGGTGGAGATGTATTGAGAGAGCAGGTGGATATGTATTGAGAGAGCAGGTGGATATGTATTGAGAGAGCAGGAGGAGATGTATTGAGAGAGCAGGTGGATATGTATTGAGAGAGCAGGTGGATATGTATTGAGAGAGTAGAAGGATATGTATTGAGAGAGCAGGTGGATATGTATTGAGAGAGCAGGTGGATATGTATTGAGAGAGCAGGTGGAAGGATATGTATTCAGAGAGCAGAAGGATATTTATTGAGAGAGTAGGTGGATATTTATTGAGAGAGCAAGTGGATATGTATTGAGAGAGTAGAAGGAATTTTATTGAGAGAGCATGTGATATTTATTGAAAGAGCAGGTGGATAGGTATTGAGAGAGCAGGTGGATGGATATGTATTGAGAGTGCAGGAGGAGCTGTATTGCGAGAGCAGGTGGATGTATATGTAATGAGAGAGCAGGTGGAGTTGTACTGAGAGAGCAGGTGGATATGTATTGAGAGAGTAGAAGGATATGTATTGAGAGAGCAGGTGGATATGTATTGAGAGAGCAGGTGGATATGTATTGAGAGAGCAGGTGGATATGTATTGAGAGAGTAGAAGGATATGTATTGAGAGATCAGGTGGATATGTATTGACAGAGCATGTGGAGATGTATTGAGAGAGAAGTTGGATATGTATTGAGAGAGCAGGTGGATATGTATTGAGAGAGGAGGTGGATTATGTATTGAGAGAGCAGGTGGATGGATATGTATTGAGAGAGCAGGTGGATATGTATTGAGAGAGTAGAAGGATATGTATTGAGAGAGCAGGTGGATATGTATTGAGAGAGCAGGTGGATATGTATTGAGAGAGCAGGTAGATATGTATTGAGAGAGTAGAAGGATATTTATTGAGAGAGCAGGTCGATATGTATTGAGAGAGGAGGTGGATATGTATTGAGAGAGCTGGTGGATGGATATATCTGAGAGAGCAGGTGGAGATGTACTGAGAGAGCAGGTGGATATGTATTGAGAGAGCAGATAAATGGATATGTATTGAGAGAGCAGGAGGAGATGTATTGAGAGAGCAGGTGGATATGTATTGAGAGAGCAGGTCGATATGTATTGAGAGAGTAGAAGGATATTTATTGAGAGAGCAGGTGGATATGTATTGAGAGAGCAGGTGGATATGTATTGAGAGAGCAGGTGGAAGGATATGTATTGAGAGAGCAGAAGGATATTTATTGAGAGAGCAGGTGGATATTTATTGAGAGAGCAAGTGGATATGTATTGAGAGAGTAGAAGGAATTTTATTGAGAGAGCATGTGGAGATTTGTTCAAAGAGCAGGTGGATAGGTATTGAGAGAGCAGGTGGATGGATATGTATTGAGAGAGCAGGAGGAGCTGTATTGCGAGAGCAGGTGGATGGATATGTATTGAGAGAGCAGGTGGAGTTGTACTGAGAGAGCAGGTGGATATGTATTGAGAGAGTAGAAGGATATGTATTGAGAGAGCAGGTGGTTAGGTATTGAGAGAGTTGAAGGATATGTATTGAGAGAGCAGGTGGATATGTATTGAGAGAGCAGGTGGATATGTATTGAGAGAGTAGAAGGATATGTATTGAGAGATCAGGTGGATATGTATTGACAGAGCATGTGGAGATGTATTGAGAGAGAAGTTGGATATGTATTGAGAGAGCAGGTGGATATGTATTGAGAGAGCAGGTGGATATGTATTGAGAGAGCAGGTGGATATGTATTGAGAGAGCAGGTGGATATGTATTGAGAGAGTAGAAGGATATTTATTGAGAGAGCAGGTGGATATGTATTGAGAGAGCAGGCGGATATGTATTGAGAGAGCAGGTTGAAGGATATGTATTGAGAGAGTAGAAGGATATTTATTGAATGAGCAGGTGGATATGTATTGAGAGAGCAGGTGGATATGTATTGAGAGAGCTGGCGGATGGATATATCTTGAGAGAGCAGGTGGAGATGTACTGAGAGAGCAGGTGGATATGTATTGAGAGAGCAGATAAATGAATATGTATTGAGAGAGCAGGAGTAGATCAATTGAGAGAGCAGGTGGATATGTATTGAGAGAGTAGCATGATATTTATTGAGAGAGCAGGTGGATATGTATTGAGAGAGCAGGTGGAAATGTATTGAGAGAGCAGGTGGAAGGATATGTATTGAGAGAGCAGAAGGATATTTATTGAGAGAGCAGGTGGATATTTATTGAGAGAGCAAGTGGATATGTATTGAGAGAGTAGAAGGAATTTTATTGAGTGAGCATGTGGAGATGTATTGAATGAGCAGGTGGATAGGTATTGAGAGAGCAGGTGGATGGATATGTATTGAGAGAGCAGGAGGAGCTGTATTGCGAGAGCAGGTGGATGGATATGTATTGAGAGAGCAGGTGGATATGTATTGAGAGAGCAGGTGGATATGTATTGAGAGAGTAGAAGGATATGTATTGAGAGAGCAGGTGGATATGTATTGAGAGAGTTGAAGGATATGTATTGAGAGAGCAGGTGGAAATGTATTGAGAGAGCAGGTGGATGGATATATATTGAGAGAGTAGAAGGATATTTATTGAGAGAGCAGGTGGATATGTATTGAGAGAGCAGGTGGATATGTATTGAGAGAGTAGAAGGATATGTATTGAGAGAGCATGTGGATATGTATTGATAGAGTAGAAGGATATGTATTGAGATAGCATGTGGAGATGTATTGAGAGAGCAGGTGGATATGTATTGAGAGAGCAGGTTGCTGGATATGTATTGAGAGAGCAGGAGGAGCTGTATTGAGAGAGCAGGTGGATATGTATTGAGAGAGCAGGTGGATATGTATTGAGAGAGTAGAAGGATATGTATTGAGAGAGCAGGTGGATATGTATTGAGAGAGCAGGTGGAAGGATATGTATTGAGAGAGTAGAAGGATATTTATTGAGAGAGCAGGTGGATATTTATTGAGAGAGTAGGTGGATATGTATTGAGAGAGCAGGTGGATGGATATGTATTGAGAGAGCAGGCGGAGATGTATTGTGAGAGCAGGTGGATATGTATTGAGAGGACAGGTTGATATGTACTGAGAGAGCAGGTGGAAGGATATGTATTGAGAGAGCAGAAGGATATTTATTGAGAGAGCAGGTGGATATTTATTGAGAGAGCAGGTGGATATGTATTGAGAGAGTAGAAGGATATGTATTGAGAGAGCATGTGGAGATGTATTGAGAGAGCAGGTGGATATGTATTGAGAGAGCAGGTGGATGGATATGTATTGAGAGAGCAGGAGGATATGTATTGAGAGAGCAGGTGGATGGATATGTATTGAGAGAGCAGTTGGATATGTATTGAGAGAGCAGGTGGATATGTATTGAGAGAGTAGAAGGATATGTATTGAGAGAGCAGGTGGATATGTATTGAGAGAGTTGAAGGATATGTATTGAGAGAGCAGGTGGATATGTATTGAGAGAGCAGGTGGATATGTATTGAGAGAGTAGAATGATATTTATTGAGAGAGCAGGTCGCTATGTATTGTGAGAGCAGGTGGATATGTATTGATAGTGTAGAAGGATATGTATTGAGAGACCTTGTAGAGATGCTTTGAGAGAGCAGGTGGATATGTATTGTGAGAGCTGCTGGATGGATATGTATTGATAGAGTAGAAGGATATGTATTGAGAGAGCAGGTGGATATGTATTGAGAGAGTAGAAGGATATGTATTGAGAGAGCAGGTGGATAGGTATTGAGAGAGTTGAAGGATATGTATTGAGAGAGCAGGTGGATATGTATTGAGATAGCAGGTGGATATGTTTTGAGAGAGCAGGTGGATATGTATTGAGAGAGTAGAATGATATTTATTGAGAGAGCAGGTCGCTATGTATTGAGAGAGCAGGTGGATATGTATTGATAGAGTAGAAGGATATGTATTGAGAGAGCATGTGGAGATGTTTTGAGAGAGCAGGTGGATATGTATTGAGAGAGCTGGTGGATGGATATATCTTGAGAGAGCAGGTGGAGATGTACTGAGAGAGGAGGTGGATATGTATTGAGAGAGTGGAAGGATATCTATTGAGAGAGCAGGTGGATAGGTATTCATCGAGTTGAAAAATATGTATTGAGAGAGCAGGTGGATATGTATTGAGAGAGTAGAAGGATATGTATTGAGAGAGCTGGTGGATACGTATTGAGAGAGCAGGTGGATATGTATTGAGAGAGCTGGTGGATGGATATATCTTGAGAGAGCAGGTGGAGATGTACTGAGAGAGCAGGTGGATATGTATTGAGAGAGTAGAAGGATATATATTGAGAGAGCAGGAGCAGATGTATTTAGAGAGCGGGTGGATGGATATGTATTGAGAGAGCAGGTGGATATGTATTGAGAGAGTGGAAGGATATGTATTGAGAGAGCAGGTGGATATGTTTTGAGAGAGCAGGTGGATATGTATTGAGAGAGCAGGTGGATGGATATATATTGAGAGAGCAGGAGGAGATGTATTGAGAGAGCAGGTGGATATGTATTGAGAGAGCAGGTGGATATGTATTGAGAGAGTGGAAGGATATGTATTGAGAGAGCAGGTGGATATGTATTGAGAGAGCAGGTGGATATGTATTGAGAGAGTAGAAGGATATTTATTGAGAGAGCAGGTGGATATGTATTGAGAGAGCAGGTGGATATGTATTGAGGGAGTAGAAGGATAGGTATTGAGAGAGCATGTGGAGATGTATTGAGAGAGCAGGTGGAAATGTATTGAGAGAGCAGATAAATGGATATGTATTGAGAGAGCAGGAGGAGATGTATTGAGAGAGCAGGTGGATATGTATTGAGAGAACAGGTGGATATGTATTGAGAGAGTAGAAGGATATTTATTGAGAGAGCAGATGGATATTTATTGAGAGAGTAGGTGGATATGTATTGAGAGAGCAGGTGGATGGATATGTATTGAGAGAGCCGGAGGATCTGTATTGGGAGAGCAGGTGGATGGATACGTATTGAGAGAGCAGGTGGAGTTGTACTGAGAGAGCAGGTGGATATGTATTGAGAGAGTAGAAGGATATGTATTGAGAGAGCAGGTGGTTAGGTATTGAGAGAGTTGAAGGATATGTATTGAGAGAGCAGGTGGATATGTATTGAGAGAGCAGGTGGAT
This sequence comes from Mobula hypostoma, assembly GCF_963921235.1. Lineage (NCBI taxonomy): Eukaryota > Metazoa > Chordata > Chondrichthyes > Myliobatiformes > Myliobatidae > Mobula > Mobula hypostoma. The sequence goes on from NC_086105.1 coordinate 69,846,583, forward strand.
ATGTATTGAGAGAGTAGAAGGATATTTATTGAGAGAGCAGGTGGATATGTATTGAGAGAGCAGGTGGAAGGATATGTATTGAGAGAGTAGAAGGATATTTATTGAGAGAGCAGGTGGATATTTATTGAGAGAGTAGGTGGATATGTATTGAGAGAGCAGGTGGATGGATATGTATTGAGAGAGCCGGAGGATCTGTATTGGGAGAGCAGGTGGATGGATACGTATTGAGAGAGCATGTGGAGTTGTACTGAGAGAGCAGGTGGATATGTATTGAGAGAGTAGAAGGATATGTATTGAGAGAGCAGGTGGATATGTATTGAGAGAGTAGAAGGATATGTATTGAGAGAGCAGGTGGATAGGTATTGAGAGAGTTGAAGGATATGTATTGAGAGAGCAGGTGGATATGTTTTGAGAGAGCAGGTGGATATGTATTGAGAGAGTAGAATGATATTTATTGAGAGAGCAGGTCGCTATGTATTGAGAGAGCAGGTGGATATGTATTGATAGAGTAGAAGGATATGTATTGAGAGAGCATGTGGAGATGTTTTGAGAGAGCAGGTGGATATGTATTGAGAGAGCTGGTGGATGGATATGTATTGATAGAGCAGGAGGAGATGTATTGAGAGAGGAGGTGGATATGTATTGAGAGAGTGGAAGGATATGTATTGAGAGAGCAGGCGGATAGGTATTCAGAGAGTTGAAAAATATGTATTGAGAGAGCAGGTGGATATGTATTGAGAGAGTAGAAGGATATGTATTGAGAGAGCTGGTGGATATGTATTGAGAGAGCAGGTGGATATGTATTGAGAGAGCTGGTGGATGGATATATCTTGAGAGAGCAGGTGGAGATGTACTGAGAGAGCAGGTGGATATGTATTGAGAGAGTAGAAGGATATATATTGAGAGAGCAGGAGCAGATGTATTTAGAGAGCGGGTGGATGGATATGTATTGAGAGAGCAGGTGGATATGTATTGAGAGAGTGGAAGGATATGTATTGAGAGAGCAGGTGGATATGTTTTGAGAGAGCAGGTGGATATGTATTGAGAGAGCAGGTGGATGGATATGTATTGAGAGAGCAGGAGGAGATGTATTTAGAGAGCGGGTGGATAGATATGTATTGAGAGAGCAGGTGGATATGTATTGAGAGAGTGGAAGGATATGTATTGAGAGAGCAGGTGGATATGTTTTGAGAGAGCAGGTGGATATGTATTGAGAGAGTAGAAGGATATTTATTGAGAGAGCAGGTGGATATGTATTGAGAGAGCAGGTGGATATGTATTGAGAGAGCAGGTGGATATGTATTGAGAGAGCAGATAAATGGATATGTATTGAGAGAGCAGGTGGATATGTATTGAGAGAGCAGGTGGATATGTATTGAGAGAGCAGAAGGATATGTATTGAGAGAGCAGGTGGATATGTATTGAGAGAGCAGGTGGATATGTATTGAGAGAGTAGAAGGATATGTATTGAGAGAGCAGGTGGATATGTATTGAGAGAGCAGGTGGATATGTATTGAGAGAGCAGGTGGATGGATATGTATTGAGAGAGCAGGAGGATATGTATTGAGAGAGCAGGTGGATGGATATGTATTGAGAGAGCAGGTGGATATGTATTGAGAGAGCAGGTGGATATGTATTGAGAGAGTAGAAGGATATGTATTGAGAGAGCAGGTGGATATGTATTGAGAGAGTTGAAGGATATGTATTGAGAGAGCAGGTGGATATGTATTGAGAGAGCAGGTGGATATGTATTGAGAGAGCAGGTGGATATGTATTGAGAGAGTAGAAGGATACGTATTGAGAGAGCAGGTGGATATGTATTGAGAGAGCAGGTGGAAGGATATGTATTGAGAGAGTAGAAGGATATTTATTCAGAGAGCAGGTGGATATGTATTGAGAGAGTAGAAGAATATTTATTGAGAGAGCAGGTCGATATGTATTGGGAGAGCAGGTGGATATGTATTGAGAGAGTAGCATGATATTTATTGAGAGAGCAGGTGGAAGGATATGTATTGAGAGACCGGGGGAGACGTATTGAGAGAGCAGGTGGATATGTATTGAGAGAGCAGGTGGATATGTATTGAGATAGTAGAAGGATATATATTGAGAGAGCATGTGGAGATGTTTTGAGAGAGCAGGTGGATATGTATTGAGAGAGCTGGTGGATGGATATGTATTGATAGAGCAGGAGGAGATGTATTGAGAGAGCAGATGGATATATATTCAGAGAGTAGAAGGATATGTATTGAGAGAGCAGGTGGATATGTATTGAGAGAGTTGAAGGATATGTATTGAGAGAGCAGGTGGATATGTATTGAGAGAGTAGAGTGATATTTATTGAGAGAGCAGGTGGATATGTATTGAGAGAGCAGGTGGATATGTATTGAGAGAGCAGGTGGAAGGATATGTATTGAGAGAGTAGAAGGATATTTATTGAGAGAGCAGGTGGATATGTATTGAGAGAGCAGGTGGATATGTATTGAGAGAGTAGAAGGATATGTATTGAGAGAGCAGGTGGATATGTATTGAGAGAGCAGGTGGATGGATATGTATTGAGAGAGCAGGTCGATATGTATTGAGAGAGCAGGTGGAGATGTATTGAGAGAGTAGAAGGATATGTATTGAGAGAGCAGGTGGATATGTATTGAGAGAGCAGGTGGATATGTATTGAGAGAGTAGAAGGATATTTATTGAGAGAGCAGGTCGATATTTATTGAGAGAGGAGGTGGATATGTATTGAGCGAGCTGGTGGATGGATATGTATTGAGAGAGCAGGTGGAGATGTATTGAGAGAGCAGGTGGATATGTATTGAGAGAGTAGAAGGATATGTATTGAGAGAGCAGGAGGAGATGTATTGAGAGAGCAGGTGGATATGTATTGAGAGAGCAGGTGGATATGTATTGAGAGAGTAGAAGGATATGTATTGAGAGAGCAGGTGGATATGTATTGAGAGAGCAGGTGGATATGTATTGAGAGAGCAGGTGGAAGGATATGTATTGAGAGAGTAGAAGGATATTTATTGAGAGAGCAGGTGGATATTTATTGAGAGAGCAAGTGGATATGTATTGAGAGAGTAAAAGGAATTTTATTGAGAGAGCATGTGGAGATGTATTGAGAGAGAAGTTGGATATGTATTGAGAGAGCAGGTGGATATGTATTGAGAGAGGAGGTGGATGGTTATGTATTGAGAGAGCAGGTGGATGTATATGTATTGAGAGAGCAGGTGGATATGTATTGAGAGAGTAGAAGGATATGTATTGAGAGAGCAGGTGGATATGTATTGAGAGAGCAGGTTGAAGGATATGTATTGAGAGAGTAGAAGGATATTTATTGAATGAGCAGGTGGATATGTATTGAGAGAGCAGGTAGATATGTATTGAGAGAGCTGGTGGATGGATATATCTTGAGAGAGCAGGTGGAGATGTACTGAGAGAGCAGGTGGATATGTATTGAGAGAGCAGATAATGGATATGTATTGAGAGAGCAGGAGGAGATCAATTGAGAGAGCAGGTGGATATGTATTGAGAGAGCAGGTGGATATGTATTGAGAGAGTAGCATGATATTTATTGAGAGAGCAGGTGGATATGTATTGAGAGAGCAGGTGGAAATGTATTGAGAGAGCAGGTGGAAGGATATGTATTGAGAGAGCAGAAGGATATTTATTGAGAGAGCAGGTGGATATTTATTGAGAGAGCAAGTGGATATGTATTGAGAGAGTAAAAGGAATTTTATTGAGAGAGCATGTGGAGATGTATTGAAAGAGCAGGTGGATAGGTATTGAGAGAGCAGGTGGATGGATATGTACTGAGAGAGCAGGAGGAGCTGTATTACGAGAGCAGGTGGATGGATATGTATTGAGAGAGCAGGTGGAGTTGTACTGAGAGAGCAGGTGGATATGTATTGAGAGAGTAGAAGGATATGTATTGAGAGAGCAGGTGGTTAGGTATTGAGAGAGTTGAAGGATATGTATTGAGAGAGCAGGTGGATATGTATTGAGAGAGCAGGTGGATATGTATTGAGAGAGTAGAAGGATATTTATTGAGAGAGCAGGTGGATATGTATTGAGAGAGCAGGTGGATATGTATTGAGAGAGCAGGTGGATATGTATTGAGAGAGTAGAAGGATATGTATTGAGAGAGCAGGTGGATATGTATTGAGAGAGTAGAAGGATATGTATTGAGAGAGCAGGTGGATATGTATTGAGAGAGCAGGTGGATATGTATTGAGAGAGCAGGTGGAAGGATATGTATTGAGAGAGTAGAAGGATATTTATTGAGAGAGCAGGTGGATATGTATTGAGAGAGCAGGTGGATATGTATTGAGAGAGTAGAAGGATATGTATTGAGAGAGCATGTGGAGATGTTTTGAGAGAGCAGGTGGATATGTATTGAGAGAGCTGGTGGATGGATATATATTGAGAGAGCAGGTGGAGATGTACTGAGAGAGCAGGTGGATATGTATTGAGAGAGTGGAAGGATATGTATTGATAGAGCAGGTGGATAGGTATTGAGAGAGTTGAAGGATATGTATTGAGAGAGCAGGTGGATATGTATTGAGAGAGCAGGTGGATATGTATTGAGAGAGCAGGTGGATATGTATTGAGAGAGTAGAAGGATATGTATTGAGAGAGCATGTGGAGATGTATTGAGAGAGCAGGTGGATATGTATTGAGATAGCTGGTGGATGGATATGTATTGAGAGAGCAGGTGGAGATGTACTGAGAGAGCAGGTGGATATGTATTGACAGAGTGGAAGGATATGTATTGATAGAGCAGGTGGATAGGTATTGAGAGAGTTGAAGGATATGTATTGAGAGAGCAGGTGGATATGTATTGAGAGAGTTGAAGGATATGTATTGAGAGAGCAGGTGGATATGTATTGAGAGAGCAGGTGGATATTTATTGAGAGAGCAGGTGGAGATGTATTGAGAGAGTAGAAGGATATTTATTGAGAGAGCAGGTGGATATGTATTGAGAGAGCAGGTGGATATGTATTGAGAGAGTAGAAGGATATGTATTGAGAGAGCATGTGGAGATGTATTGAGAGAGCAGGTGGATATGTATTGAGAGAGCAGGTGGATGGATATGTATTGAGAGAGCAGGAGGAGATGTATTGAGAGAGCAGGTGGATGGATATGTATTGAGAGAGCAGGTGGAGATGTATTGAGAGAGCAGGTGGATATGTATTGAGAGAGTAGAAGGATATGTATTGAGAGAGCAGGTGGATATGTATTGAGAGAGTTGAAGGATATGTATTGAGAGAGCAGGTGGATATGTATTGAGAGAGCAGGTGGATATGTATTGAGAGAGCAGGTGGATATGTATTGAGAGAGCAGGTGGATATGTATTGAGAGAGCAGGTCGATATGTATTGAGAGAGCAGGTGTATGTATATGTATTGAGAGAGCAGGTGGATATGTATTGAGAGAGTAGAAGGATATGTATTGAGAGAGCAGGTGGATATGTATTGAGAGAGGAGGTGGATATGTATTGAGAGAGCAGGTAGATATGTATTGAGAGAGTAGAAGGATATTTATTGAGAGAGCAGGTCGATATTTATTGAGAGAGCAGGTGGATATGTATTGAGAGAGCTGGTGGATGGATATGTATTGAGAGAGCAGGTGGAGATGTACTGAGAGAGCAGGTGGATATGTATTGAGAGAGCAGGTGGATATGTATTGAGAGAGTAGCATGATATGTATTGAGAGAGCAGGTGGATATGTATTGAGAGAGCAGGTGGATATGTATTGAGAGAGCAGGTGGAAGGATATGTATTGAGAGAGCAGAAGGATATTTATTGAGAGAGCAGGTGGATATGTATTGAGAGAGCAAGTGGATATGTATTGAGAGAGTAGAAGGAATTTTATTGAGAGAGCATGTGGAGATGAATTCAAAGAGCAGGTTGATAGGTATTGATAGAGCAGGTGGATGGATATGTATTGAGAGTGCAGGAGGAGCTGTATTGCGAGAGCAGGTGGATGGATATGTATTGCGAGAGCAGGTGGAGTTGTACTGAGAGAGCAGGTGGATATGTATTGAGAGAGTAGAAGGATATGTATTGAGAGAGCAGGTGGTTAGGTATTGAGAGAGTTGAAGGATATGTATTGAGAGAGCAGGTGGATATGTATTGAGAGAGCAGGTGGATATGTATTGAGAGAGCAGGTGGATATGTATTGAGAGAGTAGAAGGATATTTATTGAGAGAGCAGGTGGATATGTATTGAGAGAGCATGTGGAGATGTATTGAGAGAGTAGAAGGATATGTATTGAGAGAGTAGAAGGATATTTATTGAGAGAGCAGGTCGATATTTATTGAGAGAGCAGGTGGATATGTATTGAGAGAGCAGGTGGATATGTATTGAGAGAGCAGGTGGATATGTATTGAGAGAGTAGAAGGATATGTATTGAGAGAGCAGGTGGATATGTATTGAGAGAGCAGGTGGATATGTATTGAGAGAGCAGGTGGAAGGATATGTATTGAGAGAGTAGAAGGATATTTATTGAGAGAGCAGGTCGATATTTATTGAGAGAGGAGGTGGATATGTATTGAGAGAGCTGGTGGATGGATATGTATTGAGAGAGCAGGTGGAGATGTAGTGAGAGAGCAGGTGGATATGTATTGAGAGAGTAGAAGGATATGTATTGAGAGAGCAGGTGGATATGTATTGAGAGAGTAGAAGGATATGTATTGAGAGAGCAGGTGGATATGTATTGAGAGAGCAGGTGGATATGTATTGAGAGAGCAGGTGGATATGTATTGAGAGAGTAGAAGGATATGTATTGAGAGAGCAGGTGGATATGTATTGAGAGAGCAGGTGGAGATGTATTGAGAGAGCAGGTGGATATGTATTGAGAGAGTAGAAGGATATTTATTGAGAGAGCTGGTGGATATGTATTGAGAGAGCAGGTGGATATGTATTGAGAGAGCAGGTGGATGGATATATATTGAGAGAGCAGGAGGAGATGTATTGAGAGAGCAGGTGGATATGTATTGAGAGGACAGGTGGATATGTATTGAGAGAGTAGCATGATATTTATTGAGAGAGCAGGTGGATATGTATTGAGAGAGCAGGTGGATATGTATTGAGAGAGCAGGTGGAAGGATATGTATTGAGAGAGTAGAAGGATATTTATTGAGAGAGCATGTGGAGATGTATTGAGAGAGCAGGTGGATATGTATTGAGAGAGCAGGTGGATGGATATGTATTGAGAGAGCAGGTGGATATGTATTGAGAGAGCAGGTGGATATGTATTGAGAGAGTAGAAGGATATGTATTGAGAGAGCAGGTGGATATGTATTGAGAGAGTTGAAGGATATGTATTGAGAGAGCAGGTGGATATGTATTGAGAGAGTAGAATGATATTTATTGAGAGAGCAGGTTGATATTTATTGAGAGAGCAGGTGGATATGTATTGATAGAGTAGAAGGATATGTATTGAGAGAGCATGTGGAGATGTTTTGAGAGAGCAGGTGGATATGTATTGAGAGAGCTGGTGGATGGATATGTATTGATAGAGCAGGAGGAGATGTATTGAGAGAGCAGGTGGATATGTATTGAGAGAGTAGAAGGATATGTATTGCGAGAGCAGGTGGATAGGTATTGAGAGAGTGGAAGGATATGTATTGAGAGAGCAGGTGGATATGTATTGAGAGAGTAGAAGGATATGTATTGAGAGAGCAGGTGGATATGTATTGAGAGAGCAGGTGGAAGGATATGTATGTAATAGAGAGCAGGTGGATATGTATTGATAGAGTAGAAGGATATGTATTGAGAGAGCATGTGGAGATGTTTTGAGAGAGCAGGTGGATATGTATTGAGAGAGCTGGTGGATGGATATATCTTGAGAGATCAAGTGGAGATGTACTGAGAGAGCAGGTGGATATGTATTCACAGAGTGGAATGATATGTATTGATAGAGCAGGTGGATAGATATTGAGAGAGTTGAAGGATATGTATTGAGAGAGCAGGTGGATATGTATTGAGAGAGCAGGTGGATATGTATTGAGAGAGCAGGTGGATATGTATTGAGAGAGTAGAAGGATATTTATTGAGAGAGCAGGTGGAGATGTATTGAGAGAGCAGGTGGATATGTATTGAGAGAGCTGGTGGATGGATATATCTTGAGAGAGCAGGTGGAGATGTACTGAGAGAGCAGGTGGATATGTATTGAGAGAGTGGAAGGATATGTATTGAGAGAGCAGGTGGATATGTATTGAGAGAGTGGAAGGATATGTATTGAGAGAGCAGGTGGATATGTATTGAGAGAGCAGGTGGATATGTATTGAGAGAGCAGGTCGATATGTATTGAGAGAGCAGGTGGAGATGTATTGAGAGAGTAGAAGGATATTTATTGAGAGAGCAGGTGGATATGTATTGAGAGAGCAGGTGGATATGTATTGAGAGAGTAGAAGGATATGTATTGAGAGAGCATGTGGAGATGTATTGAGAGAGCAGGTGGATATGTATTGAGAGAGCAGGTGGATGGATATGTATTGAGAGAGCAGGAGGAGATGTATTGAGAGAGCAGGTGGATGGATATGTATTGAGAGAGCAGGTGGAGATGTATTGAGAGAGCAGGTGGATATGTATTGAGAGAGTAGAAGGATATGTATTGAGAGAGCAGGTGGATAGGTATTGAGAGAGTTGAAGGATATGTATTGAGAGAGCAGGTGGATATGTATTGAGAGAGCAGGTGGATATGTATTGAGAGAGCAGGTGGATATGTATTGAGAGAGCAGGTGGATATGTATTGAGAGAGTAGAAGGTTATGTATTGAGAGATCAGGTGGATATGTATTGACAGAGCATGTGGAGATGTATTGAGAGAGAAGTTGGATATGTATTGAGAGAGCAGGTGGATATGTATTGAGAGAGTAGAAGGATATTTATTGAGAGAGCAGGTTGATATGTATTGAGAGAGCAGGTGGATATGTATTGATAGAGTAGAAGGATATGTATTGAGAGAGCATGTGGAGATGTTTTGCGAGAGCAGGTGGATATGTATTGAGCGAGCTGGTGGATGGATATGTATTAAGAGAGCAGGTGGAGATGTATTGAGAGAGCAGGTGGATATGTATTGAGAGAGTAGAAGGATATGTATTGAGAGAGCAGGTGGATATGTATTGAGAGAGTTGAAGGATATGTATTGAGAGAGCAGGTGGATATGTATTGAGAGAGTAGAAGGATATGTATTGAGAGAGTTGGTGGATATGTATTGAGAGAGTGGAAGGATATGTATGTAATAGAGAGCAGGTGGATATGTATTGATAGAGTAGAAGGATATGTATTTAGAGAGCATGTGGAGATGTTTTCAGAGAGCAGGTGGATATGTATTGAGAGAGCTGGTGGATGGATATATCTTGAGAGATCAAGTGGAGATGTACTGAGAGAGCAGGTGGATATGTATTCACAGAGTGGAATGATATGTATTGATAGAGCAGGTGGATAGATATTGAGAGAGTTGAAGGATATGTATTGAGAGAGCAGGTGGTTATGTATTGAGAGAGCAGGTGGATATGTATTGAGAGAGCAGGTGGATATGTATTGAGAGAGTAGAAGGATATGTATTGAGAGAGCAGGTGGAGATGTTTTGAGAGAGCAGGTGGATATGTATTGAGAGAGCTGGTGGATGGATATGTATTGAGAGAGCAGGTGGAGATGTAGTGAGAGAGCAGGTGGATATGTATTGAGAGAGTAGAAGGATATGTATTGAGAGAGCAGGTGGATATGTATTGAGAGAGTTGAAGGATATGTATTGAGAGAGCAGGTGGATATGTATTGAGAGAGCAGGTGGATATGTATTGAGAGAGCAGGTGGATATGTATTAAGAGAGCAGGTGGATATGTATTGAGAGAGTAGAAGGATATTTATTGAGAGAGCAGGTGGATATGTATTGAGAGAGCAGGTGGATATGTATTGAGAGAGTAGAAGGATATGTATTGAGAGAGCATGTGGAGATGTATTGAGAGAGCAGGTGGATATGTATTGAGAGAGCAGGTGGATGGATATGTATTGCGAGAGCAGGAGGAGATGTATTGAGAGAGCAGGTGGATGGATATGTATTGAGAGCAGCTGGAGATGTACTGATAGAGCAGGTGGATATGTATTGAGACAGTAGAAGGATATGTATTGAGAGAGCAGGTGGATAGGTATTGAGAGAGTTGAAGGATATGTATTGAGAGAGCAGGTGGATATGTATTGAGAGAGCAGGTGGATATGTATTGAGAGAGCAGGTGGATATGTATTGAGAGAGCAGGTGGATATGTATTGAGAGAGTAGAAGGTTATGTATTGAGAGATCAGGTGGATATGTATTGACAGAGCATGTGGAGATGTATTGAGAGAGAAGTTGGATATGTATTGAGAGAGCAGGTGGATATGTATTGAGAGAGGAGGTGGATGGTTATGTATTGAGAGAGCAGGTGGATGTATATGTATTGAGAGAGCAGGTGGATATGTATTGAGAGAGTAGAAGGATATGTATTGAGAGAGCAGGTGGATATGTATTGAGAGAGCAGGTGGATATGTATTGAGAGAGCAGGTTGAAGGATATGTATTGAGAGAGTAGAAGGATATTTATTGAATGAGCAGGTGGATATGTATTGAGAGAGCAGGTAGATATGTATTGAGAGAGCTGGTGGATGGATATATCTTGAGAGAGCAGGTGGAGATGTACTGAGAGAGCAGGTGGATATGTATTGAGAGAGCAGATAAATGGATATGAATTGAGAGAGCAGGAGGAGATCAATTGAGAGAGCAGGTGGATATGTATTGAGAGAGCAGGTGGATATGTATTGAGAGAGCAGGTGGAAATGTATTGAGAGAGCAGGTGGAAGGATATGTATTGAGAGAGCAGAAGGATATTTATTGAGAGAGCATGTGGAGATGTATTGAAAGAGCAGGTGGATAGTTATTGAGAGAGCAGATGGATGGATATGTATTTAGAGAGCAGGAGGAGCTGTAGTGCGAGAGCAGGTGGATGGATATGTATTGAGAGAGCAGGTGGAGTTGTACTGAGAGAGCAGGTGGATATGTATTAAGAGAGTAGAAGGATATGTATTGAGAGAGCAGGTGGATATGTATTGAGAGAGCAGGTGGAAGGATATGTATTGAGAGAGTAGAAGGATATTTATTGAGAGAGCAGGTTGATATGTATTGAGAGAGCAGGTGGATATGTATTGATAGAGTAGAAGGATATGTATTGAGAGAGCATGTGGAGATGTTTTGAGAGAGCAGGTGGATATGTATTGAGAGAGCTGGTGGATGGATATGTATTGAGAGAGCAGGAGGAGATGTATTGAGAGAGCAGGTGGATATGTATTGAGAGAGTAGAAGGATATGTATTGAGAGAGCAGGTGGATATGTATTGAGAGAGTTGAAGGATATGTATTGAGAGAGCAGGTGGATATGTATTGAGAGAGCAGGTGGATATGTATTGAGAGAGCAGGTGGATATGTATTGACAGAGTAGAAGGATATTTATTGAGAGAGCATGTGGAGATGTTTTGAGAGAGCAGGTGGATATGTATTGAGAGAGCTGGTGGATGGATATATCTTGAGAGAGCAGGTGGAGATGTACTGAGAGAGCAGGTGGATATGTATTGAGAGAGTGGAAGGATATGTATTGAGAGAGCAGGTGGATATGTATTGAGAGAGTAGAAGGATATGTATTGAGAGAGCAGGTGGATATGTATTGAGAGAGCAGGTGGATATGTATTGAGAGAGCAGGTGGATGGATATGTATTGAGAGAGCAGGTGGATATGTATTGAGAGAGCAAGTGGATGGATATATATTGAGAGAGCAGGAGGAGATGTATTGAGAGAGCAGGTGGATATGTATTGAGAGAGTAGAAGGATATGTATTGAGAGAGCAGGTGGATAGGTATTGAGAGAGTTGAAGGATATGTATTGAGAGAGCAGGTGGATATGTATTGAGAGAGTAGAAGGATATGTATTGAGAGAGCATGTGGAGATGTATTGAGAGAGCAGGTGGATATGTATTGAGAGAGCAGGTGGATGGATATGTATTGCGAGAGCAGGAGGAGATGTATTGAGAGAGCAGGTGGATGGATATGTATTGAGAGCAGCTGGAGATGTACTGAGAGAGCAGGTGGATATGTATTGAGAGAGTAGAAGGATATGTATTGAGAGAGCAGGTGGATAGGTATTGAGAGAGTTGAAGGATATGTATTGAGAGAGCAGGTGGATATGTATTGAGAGAGCAGGTGGATATGTATTGAGAGAGCAGGTGGATATGTATTGAGAGAGCAGGTGGATATGTATTGAGAGAGCAGGTGGATATGTATTGAGAGAGCAGGTGGATATGTATTGAGAGAGCAGGTGGATATGTATTGAGAGAGCATGTGGATATGTATTGAGAGAGCAGAAGGATATTTATTGAGAGAGCAGGTGGATATGTATTGAGAGAGCAGGTGGATATGTATTGAGAGAGAAGGTGGATATTTATTGAGAGAGCAGGTGGAGATGTATTGAGAGAGTAGAAGGATATTTATTGAGAGAGCAGGTGGATATGTATTGAGAGAGCAGGTGGATATGTATTGAGAGAGTAGAAGGATATGTATTGAGAGAGCAGGTGGATATGTATTGAGAGAGTTGAAGGATATGTATTGAGAGAGCAGGTGGATATGTATTGAGAGAGCAGGTGGATATGTATTGAGAGAGCAGGTGGATATGTATTGAGAGAGTAGAAGGATATTTATTGAGAGAGCAGGTGGATATGTATTGAGAGAGCAGGTGGATATGTATTGAGAGAGTAGAAGGATATGTATTGAGAGAGCATGTGGAGATGTATTGAGAGAGCAGGTGGATATGTATTGAGAGAGCAGGTGGATATGTACTGAGAGAGCAGGTGGATATGTATTGAGAGAGTGGAAGGATATCTATTGAGAGAGCAGGTGGATAGGTATTGAGAGAGTTGAAGAATATGTATTGAGAGAGCAGGTGGATATGTATTGAGAGAGTGGAAGGATATGTATTGAGAGAGCAGGTGGATATGTATTGAGAGAGTGGAAGGATATGTATTGAGAGAGCAGGTGGATATGTATTGATAGAGTAGAAGGATATGTATTGAGAGAGCATGTGGAGATGTTTTGCGAGAGCAGGTGGATATGTATTGAGCGAGCTGGTGGATGGATATGTATTGAGAGAGCAGGTGGAGATGTAGTGAGAGAGCAGGTGGATATGTATTGAGAGAGTGGAAGGATATGTATTGAGAGAGCAGGTGGATATGTATTGAGAGAGTTGAAGGATATGTATTGAGAGAGCAGGTGGATATGTATTGAGAGAGCAGGTGGATATGTATTGAGAGAGCAGGTGGATATGTATTGAGAGAGTAGAAGGATATTTATTGAGAGAGCAGGTGGAGATGTATTGAGAGAGCAGGTAGATATGTATTGAGAGAGCTGGTGGATGGATATATCTTGAGAGAGCAGGTGGAGATGTACTGAGAGAGCAGGTGGATATGTATTGAGAGAGTGGAAGGATATGTATTGAGAGAGCAGGTGGATATGTATTGAGAGAGTGGAAGGATGTGTATTGAGAGAGCAGGTGGATATCTATTGAGAGAGCAGGTGGCTATGTATTGAGAGAGCAGGTCGATATGTATTGAGAGAGCAGGTGGAGATGTATTGAGAGAGTAGAAGGATATTTATTGAGAGAGCAGGTGGATATGTATTGAGAGAGCAGGTGGATATGTATTGAGAGAGTTGAAGGATATGTATTGAGAGAGCAGGTGGATATGTATTGAGAGAGCAGGTGGATATGTATTGAGAGAGCAGGTGGATATGTATTGAGAGAGCAGGTGGATATGTATTGAGAGAGCAGGTGGATATGTATTGAGAGAGTAGAAGGATATTTATTGAGAGAGCAGGTGGATATTTATTGAGAGAGCAGGTGGATATGTATTGAGAGAGTAGAAGGATATGTATTGAGAGAGCATGTGTAGATGTATTGAGAGAGCAGGTGGATATGTATTGAGAGAGCAGGTGGATATGTACTGAGAGAGCAGGTGGATATGTATTGAGAGAGTGGAAGGATATCTATTGAGAGAGGAGGTGGATAGGTATTGAGAGAGTTGAAGAATATGTATTGAGAGAGCAGGTGGATATGTATTGAGAGTGTGGAAGGATATGTATTGAGAGAGTTGGTGGATATGTATTGAGAGAGTGGAAGGATATGTATGTAATAGAGAGCAGGTGGATATGTATTGATAGAGTAGAAGGATATGTATTTAGAGAGCATGTGGAGATGTTTTGAGAGAGCAGGTGGATATGTATTGAGAGAGCTGGTGGATGGATATATCTTGAGAGAGCAGGTGGAGATGTACTGAGAGAGCAGGTGGATATGTATTGAGAGAGTGGAAGGATATGTATTGAGAGAGCAGGTGGATATGTATTGAGAGAGTTGAAGGATATGTATTGAGAGAGCAGGTGGATATGTATTGAGAGAGCAGGTGGATATGTATTGAGAGAGCAGGTGGATATGTATTGACAGAGTAGAAGGATATTTATTGAGAGAGCATATGGAGATGTTTTGAGAGAGCAGGTGGATATGTATTGAGAAAGCTGGTGGATGGATATATCTTGAGAGAGCAGGTGGAGATGTACTGAGAGAGCAGGTGGATATGTATTGACAGAGTGGAAGGATATGTATTGATAGAGCAGGTGGATAGGTATTGAGAGAGTTGAAGGATATGTATTGAGAGAGCAGGTGGATATGTATTGAGAGAGCAGGTGGCTATGTATTGAGAGAGCAGGTGGATATGTATTGAGAGAGCAGGTGGAGATGTATTGAGAGAGTAGAAGGATATTTATTGAGAGAGCAGGTGGATATGTATTGAGAGAGCAGGTGGATATGTATTGAGAGAGTAGAAGGATATGTATTGAGAGAGCAGGTGGATAGGTATTGAGAGAGCAGGTGAATATGTATTGAGAGAGCAGGTGGATATTTATTGAGAGAGCAGGTGGAGATGTATTGAGAAAGTAGAATGATATTTATTGAGAGAGCAGGTGGATATTTATTGAGAGAGCAGGTGGATATGTATTGAGAGAGTAGAAGGATATATATTGAGAGAGCATGTGTAGATGTATTGAGAGAGCAGGTGGATATGTATTGAGAGAGCAGGTGGATGGATATGTATTGCGAGAGCAGGAGGAGATGTATTGAGAGAGCAGGTGGATGGATATGTATTGAGAGCAGCTGGAGATGTACTGAGAGAGCAGGTGGATATGTATTGAGAGAGTAGAAGGATATGTATTGAGAGAAGAGGTGGATAGGTATTGAGAGAGTTGAAGGATATGTATTGAGAGAGCAGGTGGATATGTATTGAGAGAGCAGGTGGATATGTATTGAGAGAGCAGGTGGATATGTATTGAGAGAGCAGGTGGATATGTATTGAGAGAGTAGAAGGTTATGTATTGAGAGATCAGGTGGATATGTATTGACAGAGCATGTGGAGATGTATTGAGAGAGAAGTTGGATATGTATTGAGAGAGCAGGTGGATATGTATTGAGAGAGGAGGTGGATGGTTATGTATTGAGAGAGCAGGTGGATATGTATTGAGAGAGTAGAAGGATATGTATTGAGAGAGCAGGTGGATATGTATTGAGAGAGCAGGTGGATATGTATTGTGAGAGCAGGTTGAAGGATATGTATTGAGAGAGCAGGTGGATATGTATTGAGAGAGTAGCATGATATTTATTGAGAGAGCAGGTGGATATGTATTGAGAGAGCAGGTGGAAATGTATTGAGAGAGCAGGTGGAACGATATGTATTGAGAGAGCAGAAGGATATTTATTGAGAGAGCATGTGGAGATGTATTGAGAGAGCAGGTGGATATGTATTGAGAGAGCAGGTGGATGGATATGTATTGAGAGAGCAGGAGGATATGTATTGAGAGAGCAGGTGGATGGATATGTATTGAGAGAGCAGGTGGATATGTATTGAGAGAGCAGGTGGATATGTATTGAGAGAGTAGAAGGATATGTATTGAGAGAGCAGGTGGATATGTATTGAGAGAGCAGGTGGATATGTATTGAGAGAGTAGAAGGATATTTATTGAGAGAGCAGGTCGATATGTATTGAGAGAGCAGGTGGATATGTATTGATAGAGTAGAAGGATATGTATTGAGAGAGCATGTGGAGATGTTTTGCGAGAGCAGGTGGATATGTATTGAGCGAGCTGGTGGATGGATATGTATTAAGAGAGCATGTGGAGATGTAGTGAGAGAGCAGGTGGATATGTATTGAGAGAGTAGAAGGATATGTATTGAGAGAGCAGGTGGATATGTATTGAGAGAGTGGAAGGATATGTATTGAGAGAGCAGGTGGATATGTATTGAGAGAGCAGGTGGATATGTATTGAGAGAGCAGGTGGTATGTATTGACAGAGTAGAAGGATATTTATTGAGAGAGCATGTGGAGATATTTTGAGAGAGCAGGTGGATATGTATTGAGAGAGCTGGTGGATGGATATATCTTGAGAGAGCAGGTGGAGATGTACTGAGAGAGCAGGTGGATATGTATTGAGAGAGTGGAAGGATATGTATTGAGAGAGCAGGTGGATATGTATTGAGAGAGTTGAAGGATATGTATTGAGAGAGCAGGTGGATATGTATTGAGAGAGCAGGTGGATATGTATTGAGAGAGCAGGTGGATATGTATTGAGAGAGTAGAAGGATATTTATTGAGAGAGCAGGTGGATATTTATTGAGAGAGCAGGTGGATATGTATTGAGAGAGCAGGTGGATGGATATGTATTGAGAGAGCAGGAGGAGGTGTATTGAGAGAGCAGGTGGATGGATATATATTGAGAACAGCTGGAGATGTACTGAGAGAGCAGGTGGATATGTATTGAGAGAGCAGGTTGAAGGATATGTATTGAGAGAGTAGAAGGATATTTATTGAATGAGCAGGTGGATATGTATTGAGAGAGCAGGTAGATATGTATTGAGAGAGCTGGTGGATGGATATATCTTGAGAGAGCAGGTGGAGATGTACTGAGAGAGCAGGTGGATATGTATTGAGAGAGCAGATAAATGGATATGTATTGAGAGAGCAGGAGGAGATCAATTGAGAGAGCAGGTGGATATGTATTGAGAGAGCAGGTGGATATGTATTGAGAGAGTAGCATGATATTTATTGAGAGAGCAGGTGGATATGTATTGAGAGAGCAGGTGGAAATGTATTGAGAGAGCAGGTGGAAGGATATGTATTGAGAGAGCAGAAGGATATTTATTGAGAGAGCATGTGGAGATGTATTGAAAGAGCAGGTGGATAGTTATTGAGAGAGCAGGTGGATGGATATGTATTGAGAGAGCAGGAGGAGCTGTATTGCGAGAGCAGGTGGATGGATATGTATTGAGAGAGCAGGTGGATATGTATTGAGAGAGCAGGTGGATATGTATTGAGAGAGTAGAAGGATATGTATTGAGAGAGCAGGTGGATATGTATTGAGAGAGCAGGTGGATATGTATTGAGAGAGTAGAAGGATATTTATTGAGAGAGCAGGTGGATATGTATTGAGAGAGCAGGTGGATATGTTTTGAGAGAGCAGGTGGATATGTATTGAGAGAGCTGGTGGATGGATATATCTTGAGAGAGCAAGTGGAGATGTACTGAGAGAGCAGGTGGATATGTATTGACAGAGTGGAAGGATATGTATTGATAGAGCAGGTGGATAGGTATTGAGAGAGTTGAAGGATATGTATTGAGAGAGCAGGTGGATATGTATTGAGAGAGCAGGTGGATATGTATTGAGAGAGCAGGTGGATATGTATTGACAGAGTAGAAGGATATTTATTGAGAGAGCATGTGGAGATGTTTTGAGAGAGCAGGTGGATATGTATTGAGAAAGCTGGTGGATGGATATATCTTGAGAGAGCAGGTGGAGATGTACTGAGAGAGCAGGTGGATATGTATTGACAGAGTGGAAGGATATGTATTGAGAGAGCAGGTGGATAGGTATTGAGAGAGTTGAAGGATATGTATTGAGAGAGCAGGTGGATATGTATTGAGAGAGCAGGTGGATATGTATTGAGAGAGCAGGTGGATATTTATTGAGAGAGCAGGTGGATATGTATTGAGAGAGCAGGTGGATGGATATGTATTGCGAGAGCAGGAGGAGGTGTATTGAGAGAGCAGGTGGATGGATATATATTGAGAACAGCTGGAGATGTACTGAGAGAGCAGGTGGATATGTATTGAGAGAGTAGAAGGATATGTATTGAGAGAAGAGGTGGATAGGTATTGAGAGAGTTGAAGGATATGTATTGAGAGAGCAGGTGGATATGTATTGAGAGAGTAGAAGGATATGTATTGAGAGAGCATGTGTAGATGTATTGAGAGAGCAGGTGGATATGTATTGAGAGAGCAGGTGGATGGATATGTATTGCGAGAGCAGGAGGAGATGTATTGAGAGAGCAGGTGGATGGATATGTATTGAGAGCAGCTGGAGATGTACTGAGAGAGCAGTTGGATATGTATTGAGAGAGTAGAAGGATATGTATTGAGAGAAGAGGTGGATAGGTATTGAGAGAGTTGAAGGATATGTATTGAGAGAGCAGGTGGATATGTATTGAGAGAGCAGGTGGGGATGTATTGAGAGAGCAGGTGGATATGTATTGAGAGAGCAGGTGGATATGTATTGAGAGAGCAGGTGGGGATGTATTGAGAGAGCAGGTGGATATGTATTGAGAGAGCAGGTGGATATGTATTGAGAGAGCAGGTGGATATGTATTGAGAGAGCAGAAGGATATTTATTGAGAGAGCAGGTGGATATGTATTGAGAGAGCAGGTGGATATGTATTGAGAGAGCAGGTGGATATGTATTGAGAGAGTTGAAGGATATGTATTGAGAGAGCAGGTGGATATGTATTGAGAGAGCAGGTCAATATGTATTGAAGGAGCAGGTGGAGATGTATTGAGAGAGTAGAAGGATATGTATTGAGAGAGCAGGTGGATATGTATTGAGAGAGTTGAAGGATATGTATTGAGAGAGCAGGTGGATATGTATTGAGAGAGCAGGTGGATATGTATTGAGAGAGCAGGTGGATATGTATTGACAGAGTAGAAGGATATTTATTGAGAGAGCATGTGGAGATGTTTTGAGAGAGCAGGTGGATATGTATTGAGAAAGCTGGTGGATGGATATATCTTGAGAGAGCAGGTGGAGATGTACTGAGAGAGCAGGTGGATATGTATTGAGAGAGTGGAAGGATATGTATTGAGAGAGCAGGTGGATAGGTATTGAGAGAGTTGAAGGATATGTATTGAGAGAGCAGGTGGATATGTATTGAGAGAGCAGGTGGATATTTATTGAGAGAGCAGGTGGAGATGTATTGAGAAAGTAGAATGATATTTATTGAGAGAGCAGGTGGATATTTATTGAGAGAGCAGGTGGATATGTATTGAGAGAGCAGGTGGATGGATATATATTGAGAGAGCAGGAGGAGATGTATTGAGAGAGCAGGTGGATATGTATTGAGAGGACAGGTGGATATGTATTGAGAGAGTAGAAGGATATTTATTGAGAGAGCAGGTGGATATGTATTGAGAGAGCAGGTGGATATGTATTGAGAGAGTAGAAGGATATGTATTGAGAGAGCAGGTGGATATGTATTGAGAGAGTTGAAGGATATGTATTGAGAGAGCAGGTGGATATGTATTGAGAGAGCAGGTGGATATTTATTGAGAGAGCAGGTGGAGATGTATTGAGAAAGTAGAATGATATTTATTGAGAGAGCAGGTGGATATTTATTGAGAGAGCAGGTGGATATGTATTGAGAGAGTAGAAGGATATATATTGAGAGAGCATGTGTAGATGTATTGAGAGAGCAGGTGGATATGTATTGAGAGAGCAGGTGGATGGATATGTATTGCGAGAGCAGGAGGAGATGTATTGAGAGAGCAGGTGGAAGGATATGTATTGAGAGCAGCTGGAGATGTACTGAGAGAGCTGGTGGATATGTATTGAGAGAGTAGAAGGATATGTATTGAGAGAAGAGGTGGATAGGTATTGAGAGAGTTGAAGGATATGTATTGAGAGAGCAGGTGGATATGTATTGAGAGAGCAGGTGGATATGTATTGAGAGAGCAGTTGGGGATGTATTGAGAGAGCAGGTGGATATGTATTGAGAGAGCAGGTGGATATGTATTGAGAGAGCAGGTGGATATGTATTGAGAGAGTAGAAGGATATTTATTGAGAGAGCAGGTGGATATGTATTGAGAGAGCTGGTGGATATGTATTGATAGAGTAGAAGGATATGTATTGAGAGAGCAGGTGGATATGTATTGAGAGAGCAGGTGGATAGGTATTGAGAGATTTGAAGGATATGTATTGAGAGAGCAGGTGGATATGTATTGAGAGAGCAGGTGGATATTTATTGAGAGAGCAGGTGGATATGTATTGAGAGAGTAGAAGGATATTTATTGAGAGAGCAGGTGGATATGTATTGAGAGAGCAGGTGGATATGTATTGAGAGAGTAGAAGGATATGTATTGAGAGAGCATGTGGAGATGTTTTGAGAGAGCAGGTGGATATGTATTGAGAGAGCTGGTGGATGGATATATCTTGAGAGAGCAGGTGGAGATGTACTGAGAGAGCAGGTGGATATGTATAGAGAGAGCAGGTGGAAATGTATTGAGAGAGCAGATAATTGGATATGTATTGAGAGAGCAGAAGGATATGTATTGAGAGAGCAGGTGGATATGTATTGAGAGAGCAGGTGGAAGGATATGTATTGAGAGAGTAGAAGGATATTTATTGAGAGAGCAGGTGGATATGTATTGAGAGAGCAGGTGGATATGTATTGAGAGAGTAGAAGGATATTTATTGAGAGAGCATGTGGAGATGTATTGAGAGAGCAGGTGGATATGTATTGAGAGAGCAGGTGGATGGATATGTATTGAGAGAGCAGGAGGAGCTGTATTGCGAGAGCAGGTGGATGGATATGTATTGAGAGAGCAGGTGGAGTTGTACTGAGAGAGCAGGTGGATATGTATTGAGAGAGTAGAAGGATATGTATTGAGAGAGCAGGTGGATAGGTATTGAGAGAGTTGAAGGATATGTATTGAGAGAGCAGGTGGATATGTATTGAGAGAGCAGGTGGATATGTATTGAGAGAGTAGAAGGATATTTATTGAGAGAGCAGGTCGATATGTATTGAGAGAGCAGGTGGATATGTATTGAGAGAGCAGGTGGATATGTATTGAGAGAGTAGAAGGATATTTATTGAGAGAGCAGGTCGATATGTATTGAGAGAGCAGGTGGATATGTATTGATAGAGTAGAAGGATATGTATTGAGAGAGCATGTGGAGATGTTTTGAGAGAGCAGGTGGATATGTATTGAGAGAGCTGGTGGATGGATATATCTTGAGAGAGCAGGTGGAGATGTACTGAGAGAGCAGGTGGATATGTATTGACAGAGTGGAAGGATATGTATTGATAGAGCAGGTGGATAGGTATTGAGAGAGTTGAAGGATATGTATTGAGAGAGCAGGTGGATATGTATTGAGAGAGTTGAAGGATATATATTGAGAGAGCAGGTGGATATGTATTGAGAGAGCAGGTGGATATTTTTTGAAAGAGCAGGTTGATATTTATTGAGAGAGCATGTGGAGATGTTTTGAGAGAGCAGGTGGATATGTATTGAGAGAGCTGGTGGATGGATATGTATTGAGAGAGCAGGTGGAGATTTACTGAGAGAGCAGGTGGATATGTATTGAGAGAGCAGAAGGATATGTATTGAGAGAGCAGGTGGATAGGTATTGAGAGTGTTGAAGGATATGTATTGAGAGAGCAGGTGGATATGTATTGAGAGAGCAGGTGGATATATTTTGAGAGAGTGGAAGGATATTTATTGAGAGAGCATGTGGAGATGTATTGAGAGAGCAGGTGGATATGTATTGAGAGAGCAGGTGGATGGATATGTATTGAGAGAGCAGGAGGAGATGTATTTAGAGAGCGGGTGGATTGATATGTATTGAGAGAGCAGGTGGATATGTATTGAGAGAGTGGAAGGATATGTATTGAGAGAGCATGTGGATATGTATTGAGAGAGCTGGTGGATGGATATATCTTGAGAGAGCAGGTGGAGATGTACTGAGAGAGCAGGTGGAGATGTACTGAGAGAGCAGGTGGATATGTATTGACAGAGTTGAAGGATATGTATTGAGAGAGCAGGTGGATAGGTATTGAGAGAGTTGAAGGATATGTATTGAGAGAGCAGGTGGATATGTATTAAGAGAGCAGGTGGAGATGTATTGAGAGTGTAGAAGGATATTTATTGAGAGAGCAGGTGGATATTTATTGAGAGAGCAGGTGGATATCTACAATCTACATGTAGACTGGGTGAACCAAATTGGTAAAGGTGCTGAGGAAGAGGATTTCTTGGAATGTATGTGGGATGGTTTTTTGAACCTACATGTCGAGGAACCAACTAGGGAGCAGGCTATTCTGGACTGGGTTTTGAGCAATGAGGAAGGGTTAATTAGCGATCTTGTCGTGAGAGGCCCCTTGGGTAAGAGTGACCATAATATGGTGGAATTCTTCATTAACATGGAGAGTGACATAGTTAATTCAGAAACAAAGGTTCTGAACTTAAAGAGGGGTAACTTTGAAGGTATGAGACGTGAATTAGCTAAGATAGACTGGCAAATGACACTTAAAGGATTGACGGTGGATATGCAATGGCAAGCATTTAAAGGTTGCATGGATGAACTACAACAATTGTTCATCCCAGTTTGGCAAAAGAATAAATCAAGGAAGGTAGTGCACCCGTGGCTGACAAGAGAAATTAGGGATAGTATCAATTCCAAAGAAGTAGCATACAAATTAGCCAGAGAAAGTGGCTCACCTGAGGACTGGGAGAAATTCAGAGTTCAGCAGAGGAGGACAAAGGGCTTAATTAGGAAGGGGAAAAAAGATTATGAGAGAAAACTGGCAGAGAACATAAAAACGGACTGTAAAAGCTTTTATAGATATGTAAAAAGGAAAAGACTGATAAAGACAAATGTAGGTCCCCTGCAGACAGAAACAGGTGAATTGATTATGGGGAGCAAGGACATGGCAGACCAATTTTGATAATTACTTTGGTTCTGTCTTCACTAAGGAGGACATAAATAATCTTCCAGAAATAGTAAGGGACAGAGGGTCCAGTGAGATGGAGGAACTGAGTGAAATACATGTTAGTAGGGAAGTGGTGTTAGGTAAATTGAAGGGATTGAAGGCAGATAAATCCCCAGGGCCAGATGGTCTGCATCCCAGAGTGCTTAAGGAAGTAGCCCAAGAAATAGTGGATGCATTAGTGATAATTTTTCAAAACTCGTTAGATTCTGGACTAGTTCCTGAGGATTGGAGGGTGGCTAATGTAACCCCACTTTTTAAAAAAGGAGGGAGAGAGAAACCGGGGAATTATAGGCCGGTTAGCCTAACGTCAGTGGTGGGGAAACTGCTGGAGTCAGTTATCAAGGATGTGATAACTGCACATTTGGAAAGCGGTGAAATGATCGGACAAAGTCAGCATGGATTTGTGAAAGGAAAATCATGTCTGACGAATCTCATAGAATTTTTTGAGGATGTAACTAGTAGAGTGGATAGGGGAGAACCAGTGGATGTGGTATATTTGGATTTTCAAAAGGCTTTTGACAAGGTCCCACACAGGAGATTAGTGTGCAAACTTAAAGCACACGGTATTGGGGGTAAGGTATTGGTGTGGGTGGAGAATTGGTTAGCAGACAGGAAGCAAAGAGTGGGAATAAACGGGACCTTTTCAGAATGGCAGGCGGTGACTAGTGGGGTACCGCAAGGCTCAGTGCTGGGACCCCAGTTGTTTACAATATATATTAATGACTTGGATGAGGGAATTAAATGCAGCATCTCCAAGTTTGCGGATGACACGAAGCTGGGTGGCAGTGTTAGCAGTGAGGAGGATGCTAGGAGGATGCAGGGTGACTTGGATAGGTTGGGTGAGTGGGCAAACTCATGGCAGATGCAATTTAATGTGGATAAATGTGAAGTTATCCACTTTGGTGGCAAAAATAGGAAAACAGATTATTATCTGAATGGTGGCCGATTAGGAAAAGGGGAGGTGCAACGAGACCTGGGTGTCATTATACACCAGTCATTGAAAGTGGGCATGCAGGTACAGCAGGCGGTGAAAAAGGCGAATGGTATGCTGGCATTTATAGCGAGAGGATTCGAGTACAGGAGCAGGGAGGTACTACTGCAGTTGTACAAGGCCTTGGTGAGACCACACCTGGAGTATTGTGTGCAGTTTTGGTCCCCTAATCTGAGGAAAGACATCTTTGCCATAGAGGGAGTACAAAGAAGGTTCACCAGATTGATTCCTGGGATGGCAGGTCTTTCATATGAAGAAAGACTGGATGAACTGGGCTTGTACTCGTTGGAATTTAGAAGATTGAGGGGGGATCTGATTGAAACGTATAAGATCCTAAAGGGATTGGACAGGCTAGATGCTGGAAGATTGTTCCCGATGTTGGGGAGGTCCAGAACGAGGGGTCACAGTTTGAGGATAGAGGGGAAGCCTTTTAGGACCGAGATTAGGAAAAACTTCTTCACACAGAGAGTGGTGAATCTGTGGAATTCTCTGCCACAGCAAACTGTTGAGGCCAGTTCATTGGCTATGTTTAAGAGGGAGTTAGATATGGCCCTTGTGGCTACAGGGGTCAGGGGGTATGGAGGGAAGGCTGGGTTCTGAGTTGGATGATCAGCCATGATCATAATAAATGGCGGTGCAGGCTCGAAGGGCCAAATGGCCTACTCCTGCACCTATTTTCTATGTTTCTATGTTTCTATATGTATTGAGAGAGCATGTGGAGATGTATTGAGAGAGCAGGTGGATATGTATTGAGAGAGCAGGAGGAGATGTATTGAGAGAGCAGGTGGATGGATATGTATTGAGAGAGCAGGTGGATATGTATTGAGAGAGTGGAAGGATATGTATTGAGAGAGCAGGTGGATATGTTTTGAGAGAGCAGGTGGAGATGTATTGAGAGAGTAGAAGGATATTTATTGAGAGAGCAGGTGGATACGTATTGAGAGAGCAGGTGGAGATGTACTGAGAGAGTAGAAGGATATATATTGAGAGAGCAGAAGGATATTTATTGAGAGAGCATGTGGAGATGTATTGAGAGAGCAGGTGGATATGTATTGAGAGAGTAGTTGGATGGATATGTATTGAGAGAGCAGGAAGAGATGTATTGAGAGAGCAGGTGGATATGTTTTGAAAGAGCAGGTGGAGATGTATTGAGAGAGTCGAAGGATATTTATTGAGAGAGCAGGTGGATACGTATTGAGAGAGCAGGTGGATATGTATTGAGAGAGTAGAAGGATATGTATTGAGAGAGCATGTGGAGATGTATTGAGAGAGCAGGTGGAAATGTATTGAGAGAGCAGGTGGATATGTATTGAGAGACCAGGTGGATGGATATGTATTGAGAGAGTGGAAGGATATTTATTGAGAGAGCATGTGGATGTGTATTGAGAGAGCAGGTGGATATGTATTGAGAGAGCAGGTGGATATGTATTGAGAGAGCAGGTGGATCTGTATTGAGAGAGCAGGTGGATGGATATGTATTGAGAGAGCAGGTGGATGGATATGTATTGAGAGAGCAGGTGGATATGTATTGAGAGAGCAGGTGGATGGATATGTATTGAGAGAGCAGGTGGATATGTATTGAGAGAGCAGGTGGATATGTATTGAGAGAGTAGAAGGATATTTATTGAGAGAGCTGTTGGAGATGTATTGAGAGAGCAGGCGGATATGTATTGGGAGAGCACGTGGAGATGTATTGAGAGAGTAGAAGTATATGTATTGAGATAGCAGGAAGATAAGTAGGTTGTGTCCATTACGTAGTGCCTTTGTGGGCTCCTGCTTCAAGGCATTGGGGTTCTCAATACCACCGCAAGCAGCCTCTCTCCATCTTGTATATTCATGGGCCAGAGATTCACAGAAGTCAGTCCATTTCTACAAGGAGGCTTTCAGAACACCCTTGAATCTATTTTCTGTATGTCTGGTTATCTCTTCCCAGTACAGCACTTAGTCAGTTTTTGGAGCCTGGTGTTGGGCTTGTAAATAAAGTGGTCCAGCAACAGAGGCAACAGAGTATAATAAATGCCCCGTTACTGATGATAACTCTTCCATGGATGGTCCCAAGCCCGGCTGCAAGAGGAGGAGGGTTTGGCATGGGGATAGCAACCCCATCCCGTAAAAACCCAGAGCTTCAGAAATGCCAACAGAAGCTCCAAAGTCATCATCCCTGGAAGAGGAAGAAGATGGGCTACATTAGATAATGTGAAAGACTAGCCCAGCACTCTGGCGAGCTGTTATTGGCGGCCTGTGCCCTAGTAGTGGTGATGGCCCTAACTTTGGTGAGCTGCTGTTGATGGCCTGTGCCCCAGTAGGGGTGATGGGGCTGAAGAAGAAGACTAAAAATGTTGGCTCAGGGGAGGATACTGACTATGGTTTACTTATCTCCAGCATATTTAGGAGAATTTTGCAGAAACAGCATTGGTGATATTTTTCCATATTTTTTGGTGTCCAGTATTGGTAGTCCAGGCCTCTGAACATACATGAAGGTAGGGATCCCCACTGACTGATTGAGGAAGAGGGCCTGAGGTCTTGATCTTTAAATATCCTTTCCCTCAATCAGTCAAATGCTGGGCTGGCACATTTAAGGTTGTAGTGGAAATTTATTATTGCTGAAAAGTAGCACCTGAGGTTTAGGAAATGGGGTCTCTCACAGTCAATTAAGCTGGACCGTGGTGTAGTGCCATCTTGACCAGATTTCAAGGTGAGTGGTCCTGGGTTCAAATCCGGCCGGCTTCTTGCACGCTTTCCATCTCTGTTGGGCTGAGTGTCAAGCTAGCAACTCGTAAAAAACAGACAAATGCTAAAGAAATGGCAATTGGCGCTTGATGCACCACGAGGTGCGGACAGGAACAACAACAGTCAATGCTACTTGTTGTCGGTCAGTGTGTTTAACTTGGACAGGTTGGTGCTGGGCCTTTGTCTTGTGGAGGTTGGGTGCCCTCCTTCTTAATAAATCCACAGCCATGTTATCAAAGTTGAGTTTATTGTCGTCTGCACGAATGCGCAGGTGCAATGTAAAACTTGCAGCAGCATCACAGGTACGTAGCATCATATAAGCAGTATTTACAAGCGTGAATTAAATGTTCCCTCTAATTTTTATTACAGCTATGCAGACCAGCCATTGCTCCGAGCAGGAAATTTTTACATGGCCTGAAATGCACAGCATTTAAATTTTTTTTTGTATTATGTATACTATGAATGTTTAGAATAAATCTTGACAATCACATACTTTTAATTTTATTTATTAATTGAAGGGCATAATGAAATACAGTAAAACCAAGAAAATCTTCCACATTTTATAAACTTTATCTAGCTATGTCCAATTCCAGCTGTACTGCAGCAAAAGCTATGTGTGCAAGAGCATTTCAGTCACTGCCTGGCCGCGCACGCGCTTAGAGGGAACAGTGCATAAATTAAACATAAATTATGCACAATTTTCACAAGAAAAAATGCAATTTGAAAGAGAAAAGCAAAATCCATTTTAGTGCCCAGTGATCAAAGTGGTCATAAGTACACCCAGTGATTTGCTATACTGAGGTAGAAATTAGGGTTGCCCTGGTTTTTTCAAGAACTGAATGGTTGAAGGAAGTAGCTACTCTTGAACCTGGTGGTGTGGGACATCAGGGTTATTTATCTCTGCCCAGTAGTAGCTGTGAGAAGATGCCATGGCCTGGATGGCAGGGAGCTTTGATAAGGGAGCTTCTCGAGGCAGTGCTTCCTGTAGATACTACCAATTAATTAGGCTGAGTACACTACTCATATATTCCTGTGCATTCAAATTGCCCTACCAGACCATGATACAACAAGACATGTCAACAACACATCAATAGAAGTTTGTTAGAGTTTTCAGTGACAAAGTAAACCTCCTTAACTTCTTAAGAAAGTAAAAACACTGGCACATCTCCCTTGTCATTGCATCTATGTTCCCGGTTTTTTGATGATGTAGCCCATCCACTTCAGGTTTGGTGTGTTATGCTCTTTGTCACAGCACCGTTATAACCCGTGGTTGTCTGAGTTACTGTCACCTTCCTCTCAGCTTGAACAGTCTGGCCATTCTCCTCTAACAAGGTGTTTTTGCCCACAGACCTACTGCTCACTGGATGTTTTGTTTTGCTTTTCACAATATTCTCTGTAAACTCTAGAGACTGTTGTGTGTGAAAATCCCAGGAGTCCAGCAGTTTCTGAGATAACTCGAACTAACCCATCTGGCACCAATTCCACAGTCAAAGTCACTTAGATCACATCTCTTCCCCATTCTGATGTTTAATCTGAACAACAACTGAACCTCTTGACCATGTCTGCATGCTTTTATGCATTGAGTTGCTGGCACATGATTGGCTGATATTTTAATTAATGAGCAGGGATACAGGTTTACCTAATAAAGTAGCTACTGAATGAAAAAAGCAAATGGATATTTGAATCTGTATTAACTAATTTTGCTGGAATGAAACTTATCCAAAGGAAGAACCCCAGGTAAAATTATTGAAGTATCCTGTGGTATGCTTGTCGAAGGCTTTGAGCCCGGCCCCACATGTGCAAATGCAAGCATCATCTACAAGATGGCTGAGGAGGTTTGGGTAGCCTTGGTTCTGAGCCTGCAAATATAATTAACTTATAAATCATTGCCAGATTCAACATTGATTGTCTGGAATTGAGGGGTTGAAGCAGTCCTGTTCATTTGTATTGACATTTGTTAAGAAGCTAAGTGAAGTTAAGTGATTTGTCTTTTATTCCTTATAGTAATCAATATACCCCATTAAATTATTATACACTTCAAATGCATATTTAAATAAATCTATTTCAGAGAAGGTTTAAATTTTTAAATTGTTTATTATGTTTTAAATCATTAATTGTTTAAACATTTTTCAATTGTTTATATATACCACTGATTATCAGAGACATTTCCAGAGGGACAGAAGGCCAACAGGACTGTCTTGAGGTACGGCCAACCACCTGAGTCCAGGTGTCCACTTACAAACTGTCCCAGTTTTGGGCTGTCTGTGGCACCAGTTCCTCCAGGATATTGGGATGGATTGCACCTGGGGTGAATGCTTCCATTGGCAGGAGAGTCTAGGATCTGAGGGCATGGCCTCAGAATAAAGGGATGCGCCTTTAAATCTGAGGTGAGGGGGCATTTCTTCAGCCAGGGGGTGGTGAATCTCTTGAATTTGTGAGGGCAGTGGAGGCAAAATCATTATTTAAGACAGAGATTGATATGGCCTTGATTGGTAATAGAGTTAAGGGTTATGAGCAGAAGAGGGGAAAATGGGGTTGAAAGAATATCAGTCATAAGTAAATGGCTGAATGGCCTAATTCTTTTCATATATCTCATGATAGTAAGTATATAATATTCAAATATTATTGAAATATCATATACACAACACTCCTCCTTGCTTAGGTATAAAGTTCAACTCAATAGAGAAAGCATCTTAACTATATACACAGTATAACACTGCTGAACGGATCCTGACCCGGATCTGGGCCGTACCCTCCAAATATCTGGACCTACCTCTCGGTTTTTTTGCACTACCTTATTTTCCATTTTTCTATTTTCTATTTATGATTTATAATTTAAATTTTTAATATTTACTAATTTTAACTATTTTAAATATTTTTTATATGTAATATTTGTAATCCAGGGAGCGGGAAGCGCAGAATCAAATATCGCTGTGATGATTGTACACTCTAGTATCAATTGTTTGGCGACAATACAGTATAAAGTATAAGTATACTATACAGACATCCACAACATAGTACTTTTAATAAAGTCCTATTCAGGCCTAAAGATTTAATTGCTGTGGAGGTTTTTTTTCTCTTATGGGATAACATCTTTCCTGACAAGGGGGTTCACTCTGCTTGGCAGGTGAGATTTGTGGCTGAGAAACAATCTCAGGTTTTGGGTCCTCTCTGCAGGTTCTAGGAGTTGACTCCAAGACTGCAGGAAGTAGTTTTGACAGCTCTGGTCATCCTTATTTTCTTCTTCTCTCTCTGGATCTGCTTTGATCCCTTTCTTTTTCTTTCTCATGTTCCTTCTCTCTTTCACATCAACCATTCTCTTTCTCATTCACATTCTTTCCTTCCATCCCTTCCCTTCTATTTTCTTCTTCTAGAATGTGCATCTTGATCTTGGGAAGGTCCATGAGTTCACTGGAGTTTTCTCCTATTAATCCTTCTATTGATTCCTTTACGATATGATCTCTCCTCTTAGTTTCCTCATCCACAACATCATCTGGCGAATCCTCTAATTTCGTATCTCCATTGATTCCTTTCTTTCTGGCCTTCCATTCACCCAGCTGGGCAATGGTCTTTGC
Organism: Mobula hypostoma; assembly: GCF_963921235.1. NCBI lineage: Eukaryota > Metazoa > Chordata > Chondrichthyes > Myliobatiformes > Myliobatidae > Mobula > Mobula hypostoma. Next base: position 69,877,023 of record NC_086105.1, read on the forward strand.
ATCTACTTTTCCAAGCAGCTTTTTGTCTCCCACTTGAACTTCATGCAATAACCTTACTGCATGTAGAGTAGATTCCGGTTCTTTATAATCACAAAAACTGAATGCTTGCAACTTTCCTGAAACTCCGTGAACTCTCCTCCAGCTTAAAACTAAGCCACATTTTACAAGTAACTACTTGATGAACATATCAGAAGTCTTCTCAGATATGTTGCCTAAAAACTGTTGTAGTTGAACTATTGTTTTCATCACTTTCATGATTCCTCTGAGCAACATGGTCCTTCCTTGGTCCAATATGCTTTCCAATCAGAGGCACAGAGGTTGGCGCCAACACCTGTTTGTCCTCTGTTGGGCAATGAATGGTTCATGGAGACAGTTGTAACATCAGCTAGTATTTTCCTTAATTCAATTTCATATGGCTTCATTGCGGGGGATGTGGCATGCATATTGTGGATGGATCTTCAATCAACTTGTAGTTATCTCAATCACATTTCCACTATGCTGGTCCTTCTGTTTTTACCACATACAAGCTCGATGTGGCTTGATGGTTGTTGTATTTCACTGTTACAAACGTCATTCCCGCAGCAGTTATAAAAAGTATTAAAAGTATTAAACCACCCCCCCCCCCCGGAAGTTTTCAGGTTTTATTGTTTTACAATATTGAATCACAGTGGATTTAATTTGGCTTTTTTGGCACTGATCAACAGAGAAAAGACTCTTCTGTGTCAAAGTGAAAACATATATCCACAAAGTGATCTAAATTAATTACAGATATAAAATACAAAATAATTGATTGCATAAGTATTCACCTCCTTCAAGTCAGTATTTAGTAGATGTATCTTTGGCAGCAATTACAGCTTTGAATCTGTGTGGATAGGTCTGAATCAGCTTTGCTCATCTGGACACTGCAACTTTCCCCCGTTCTTCTTTACAAAACTGCTCAATCTCTATCAGATTGTATGGGGAATATGAGTGAACAGCCCTTTTCAAGACCAGCCACAAATTCTCAGTTGGGTTGAGGTCTGGACTCGACTTGACCACTCCATGACACATTAACTTTGTTGTTTTTAAACCATTTCTATGTAGCTTTAGCTTTATGCTTGGGGTCATTGTCTTGCTGGGAAACATATCTTCTCCAAAGTTGCAGTTCTCTTGCAGATTGCATCAGGTTTTCCACCAGGACTTCCCTGTATTTTGCTGCATTCATTTTACCCTCTACCTTCTCAAGCCTTCCAGGGCCTGCTGCAGTGAAGCATCCTCATAGCATGATGCAGCCACCACCATGCTTCATGGTAGTGATGGTGTGCTTTTGATGATGTGTGTTGTTTGGCTTACACCAAACATAGCGTTTAGTCTGATAGCCATAAAGCTCGATTTTGGTTTCATCAGACCATAGAGCCTTCTTACAGCTGATTTCAGAGTCTCCCACATACCTTCTCGAAAACCTCAGCCAAGATTTCTTGTGAGATTTTTTTCAACAGTGGCTTTCTCTTTGACACTTTCCATTGTTTATTATTTATTGTAATGCCTGCACTGTTTTGTGCACTTTATGCATTCCTGGGTAGGTCTGTAGTCTAGTGTAGTTTTTGTGTTGTTTTACATAGTTCAGTGTAGTTTTTGTATTGTTTCATGTAGCACCATGGTCCTGAAAGACGTTGTGACATTTTTACTGTGTACTGTACCAGCAGTTATGGTCAAAATGACATAACTCTGTGATTTGACTTGACTTAAAGCTGTGACTAGTGAAGAACCTGGGCAACAGTTATATGCGCAGTCTCTCCCATCTCAGCCACTGAAGTTTGTAACTCCTCCAGAGTTGTCATAGGTCTCTTGGTGGCCTCCCTCACGAGTCCCCTTCTTGCACAGTCACTCAGTTTTTGAGTATGGCCTGCTTTAGGCAGATTTACAGCTGTGCCATATTCTTTCCATTTCCTGATGATTGACTTAACTGTACTCCAAAGGATATTCAGTGACTTGGAAATTTTCTTGTATCTGTCTCCTGACTTGTACTTTTCAATAACCTTTACACGGAGTTGTTTGGAGTGTTCTTTTGCCTTCATGTGCAGATTTTGCCAGGATACTGACTCACCAGCATTTGGATATTCCAGATACAGGTATATTTTTACTACAATCAATTGAACTGCCTTGACTACACATGGTGGTCTCCATTTAACTAATTTTGTGACTTCAAAGATCAATTGGCTGCACCAGTGATGATTTGTTGTGTCATATTAAAGGGTGGGGGTGAATACTTACACAATCAATTATTTGTTTATATGTGTAATTCATTTAGATCACTTTGTAGAGATCTGTTTTCACTTTAACACGAAAGATTATTTTTCTGTTAATCAGTGTCAAAAAAGCCGAATTAAATCCACTGTAATTAATGTTGCAAAACAATAAAACATGAAAACTTCCGGTGGGGAGGGAGGGGTGGTGAATACTTTTTATAGGCACTGTACCTTTTCTACAATACAAGTTCTTAGTTGGATATCTGTAGGCTTTAGTTTGGTATCTTTGAAATGTTCAAACTCATTTTGAGGAGTAACTGAAACAACTGAACAGCAGAGTCTAATTGCATTTTAATTACTTTGCCATTTTCTTCTGGTGTAAGCCATATTGCTTGTCTATTGCTAATTTTCACACTGTAAATCTTAAGGCTACAAAATCTTGCATCACTCTAATGATTATCAGATTTTTCATCAACAGCATACAGACTGATGCTGTTTTTGAAAGTGCAACTTGACTTTTTATCTTTTTCTCTTCCCTAAGCAGTCCATTTATTTTTTTCTGTCCGATATGCTCTTTGCATGTGTTCTACTTTGTTGCATTTCCTACAAGGTTCATCTTTAAATCCGCATTAGTTTGGAAAGCCCCTACCACAACGGTAACACAGTTTGTTTGGCTGAGCCAGTTTCTGTTTTGACATTGTAATTTTGTTCACACTCACTTTCATTCCTGACTGCAATTCCATTGCATCCGTCTGCAGTTTCCATTGAGACAGCGATTTCCAATGCTCATTTAAATGTAAATTGTGCTTCTGGTAGGAGCCATATTTGAATGCTCTCTTTTAAGATTCCACAGACTAAACGATCTCTTAGTGTATCATTAAGCCCTTTACTGAACTGACAATGTTCAGACAATCTCTTCAACTCAGCCACGTATACTGAAATGGAATCACCTTCGTTTTGATTCCGCTTATGAAACCTAAAACATTCTGTAATCAATAATAGCTTTGTTCTAAGTGTTCCAGCATAACTTTTACAACATCAGCAAAGCTAATTTCTGATGGTTTAGTTACAGCAGTCAAGCTTTGAAGCAAACTGTATACCTTTAAACCTAATTCACTTAGCAAACTTGCTTCTCATTGGCTATATCATTTGCTTCAAAATACTGTTCCAGTAGCTCAGTATGCATGAGGCAATTACCTGTTCTGTAATCAAACATCAATCTTTCCAATGTACCCAGCCACTTCTGATTTTTTTAAATGATTATTGTAACCCGGTACTCATTCATTATGAAACTATGAGTTCTTTCATTTTCTGACTTAAAAAATAATTGATCATGTCTTCCCTTCTGATAAACATGTGCTGTCTGCTTTTGTTTTAAATTTAATCGTCTCCCCACATGCTGGGCTGTTTCTTTCAGACTCTGTTTTTAACTCGATGTTCCTCTTTGTTTTTTTTAATTTGAACGTTTTGCTTTAACAGGTCAGTAGCTGTCTTGGATTTGCTTTAAAAATACCTCATTGCCAATGTTATGTTTTGTAAATTCAGAACATTAGACTAATTCAAAGAAGGTGCAGGGAGTCTGGGAATACAGGGGTGTAGTTCGAGTTTAAGTGAAGCACATTTGTATCACGTAATGAAGTATTCAATTCACGTATTTATACATATAACCCGTAATTAATTATTTAAACAAACACGAATGCTTAATCAACATATATATAGATGCACAAGATTACTCAAATATTATTGAGATATCATGTATACAACATGCACTCTGTAAATAGTTGAATTGTATAATTGGTATGCAAGATGAGCTTTTCACTATATCTGGGTGCGTGTGACAATGATAAACCAATACCAGTACAAGAGGGGAGAGTGTTACCCACCAAGCCACAAAATGCATCGCCTGTGCAAGCTTTGTTCGCCAATCCAGTGTTTGTTTCTGGAGTGGAACTGGTATAGAGAAGAACACAGAGCAGGCAAGGGCCATATTACCAGGTGAATTGTAATTAGGCTTTAACCAAAAATTGCTTGAGTTTAGAATCAGAATCAGAATCAGAATCAGGTTTACTATCACCGGCATGTGACGTGAAATTTGTTAACTTAGCAGCAACAGTTCAATGCAATACATAGTCTAGCAGAGAGAGAAAAAAAATAAAACATAATAATAAATAAACAAGTAAATCAATTACATATATTGAATAGATTTTTAAAAAATGTGCAAAAACAGAAATACTGTATGTTAAAAAAAATGAGGTAGTGTCCAAAACTTCAAAGTCCATTTAGGAATCGGATGGCGGAGGGGAAGAAGCTGTTCCTAAATCGCTGAGTGTGTGCCTTCAGGCTTCTGTATCTCCTACCTGATGGTAACAGTGATAAAAGGGCATGCCCTGGGTGCTGGAGATCTTCAATAATAAAAAAAATAACATAATTAATGTTATGAGGGGTAAATGCAAGCATGCTTTTTCCACTGAGGTTAGGTGAGACTAGAACTAGAGGTCTTGTGTTAAGGGTGAAAGGTGAACTGTTTAAGGGGAATATGAGGGGGAACTTCCTCACTCAGAGACTGGTGAGAGTGTAGAATGAGCTGCCAGTGGAAATGGTGGATTTGGGTTTGATTTCAACTCTTACGGGAGATTTGAATGGGTACATGGATGTGAGGGGAAGGGTCGATGGGATGAGGCGAAGCAATAGTTTGGCATGGACTAGATGGGCCAAAGGATCTGTTTCTGTGCTGTAGTGTTCTATGACTGTGTGACTCCATTATGAGTTATTTCTCACAGGCTTCATCGTTAAGTGTTCTGTGGCAATCAGGAGATTGCCAGCATTTTGATGGCCAGTTATGCTTCCTTCCTTATCAACAACTACACTGCTCCTGAGGCCAGGTTTTGAAAATAACTTGCTTATTAATGGTCTGAAGGTAAATTGACTCCGATATATCACCAATTAACCTTGTAATTTTGCCATAAACTGTAACATTGGAAAAATGTAACCTGGGTCACCTAACCCTTGGTATTGGATGCTGTCTGAACCAATCATTCTCCTCCATAACAATATCATGATTTATATTTTACATAGGGTTCTTCCTTTTGCTCTGTTTGATCCCAGCAGTATCTCTCAAAGCAGATACAAGTATTCACACAAAATGGTGGATGAACTCAGTAGGACAGGTAGCACAAGTGGAAAGGAATAAACATTCAATGTTCTGGGCCAAGACCCCTCATCAAGGCTTGAGTCGACTGTTTATTCCTCTCAGGGGTTCACAGACCCCTTGCTTAATGGTATTGGTCCATGGCATAACAAAGGTTGGGAATCCCAACTCTACATGGAGGCTGCCTGACCTGCTAAGTTCCTCCAGCTTTTTGTGTGTTCCTCTGGATTCCCAGCATCTGCAGAATCTCTTGTGTTTCAGATTCAAGTATCTGTATGCTTTATTGAAGCCTGTGATACCATCACTGTGGATTTATAAGGAAAGGGGGAATTGTTCCTGCTGGTTGTGGTTGGCATTTTGAGCGAATGGCCCAAAGTTTAGTCAATCTGATGGAATTAAATCCCAGATTTCCGTGGTTCTTCTGTAAATCCAGGACTGAACCACTGCTTCTGCCCCTTGGAATCCATTGCAAGGAGCCCATTCTGTCCATTGAATTCATGCTGGTTCCCCTCATTTGCCACTAGTCTTTGATTATGGTTCATTTTTTTTGCACTCCTGTCTTAAATATTAAAAGATTAGTTTTATTTGTCATATGTACATCAAAAGATACAGTGAAATGTGTTGTTTTGTGTCAACGACCAAAGCAATCCAAGGATGTGCTGGGAGCAGCCCACAAGTGTCGCCACGCTTTCAGTGCAAAAGAATGCCTGCCACTTAATAACCCCAATTGGAATGTGGGAGGAAGCTGGAGCACCCATAGGAAACCCACACTGTTACGGGGAGTACATGAAAGCTCCTTACAGACTCGGTATGAATTGAACCCTGACTGCAGGTTGCTACCATGCTGACCTTGTTCTGCACAATCTTTTTCTTCCCTTTCTTGAATAATTTACGTGCTGTGTGTTAGAACACGTGAAACACCCTGGTTTCCTTGGCTGCATAAGTCTAGGGAGGACAAACTCTGGCCCCGCCAAACTTGTGAGATTCAGGTGAGCTCGATCCCACCCCAAAACCGGTTTGCGTGGATGCTGTGTCATCTGCTACCCTGTTACAAAGTAGTTCCACGGAATAACAGACAGTGCAGTGCATACGATTAAGGGAATTATATTTATGAATCTTACCTAAAGGGTTAGTAAAGAATAACAAAAAGAAAAGGGCCCATTTTAATTAAGTTGGAGCTCATCTTTAACTTCTCTGTCACTCACGTGCTGGGCCCTCGGTCAGCGTGAAAACACACACCACCTTCCGCACGTTGCTCGCAATCCATCTCAAACAAATGGGTCTTCCACTGGATCGTATCATATGACTGGTTGTCCCCAGTGTCTTCTCTCTTCATCTCCACTCGAACAAAAGCCCCAAGCCCTACCTTAGTGAGCCTCAATAGAGAAACCTCCCCTTCAAGTCGACCATCCTAAATGGACGGCAGACATTTCTCTTCATCTCTTATCTTCAACAATAACCCAAACATAAGCTGAAAACAAGCAACTCACACAGAACACCACAAAATGACATACATACAGCTTCTTCTTCTTCATGTGCCTTGCGCGTTACATGCTTGGCTCTCCACATCGAACGATCCCTCACAGCGTCAATGATACTCGCACACTTAGATCTGTTAGTTCTTTCACAGTGTCCATATATTTTCTTCTTTGCCTTCCTCTTCTGTGTTTCCCAGGCATACGACCTTATAATGTAAGACATTCTATTTCTCCCTTTCTGATGACATGGCCCAGGAATTTAAGTTTCCTGTCATTTGATGTTCTCATTAAAGATCTTTTTCTATGGGCATGTTGGAGTACTGTCTCATTAGTTACCCTATCTCTATGTGATATTTTCAGCATTCTTCTAAGGAACCACATTTCTGTTGCTTCTAAGTTTCTTTGGAGTTCTGGTGTAATAGTCCATGTTTCGGGAGCATGCAGCGAGATTGACCAGATGTTAACATTTTAGTAGCCTAAGCCTTGTTGTCATAGAAATGTGTCTGTTGGTAAAAATGGGTTTCATTTTTGGAAGTTGGTTTTGGCAATGGCAATTCTTCTTTTTATTTCTACTTTGCTTCTAGCATCTTGTGATATAAAACTACCAAGGTAATTAAAGCTGGTCTTTTGTTCAATCTCTTGGTTACTGATGTACAATTGGCAGTTGGGAGTATCCTGCTGTTTTGATATTACCATACATTTGGTTTAGACCAAAATCTGCACTTGTTTGTACTACTTTGTCTAGGAGGATTTGTAGGTCTTCTGCAGCACTTCTATTAGGGTGGTATCATCTGCATATCTTATATTGTTGATGTTAACACCTCCAATTTTTATCCCATCTAGGTCTTCTATTCCTCTGAGAATTATTTCACTATAGATATTAAACAATTTCGATGAGGCAACACATCCCTGTCTAACTCCTCTTTAAATTTTAGTCCAACTGCTTATATTATCATCAATTTTTACTGCCGTCATTTGGTTCCAATGTAAACTTTGAAGCAGTTGTTGGTCCCTTCCGTCAATGTTTAGTTTAGCGAGAATTTGAAATAATTTTTCATGTTGCACTTTGTCGAATGCTTTGGTGAAATCAATTAAACACAAAAAGACATCATTTTGATATTCAATTGCCCTTTCTGAAAGCATTTGTTGTATGAAAATTGCATTCCTAGTTCCTCTATCCTCAATAAACCCATATTGCAGTTTCAAAGTTTCTGGTCTTAACTTGTTTTTAATTCGACTCAGAACAATTCTCAACAAAATCCTTATTATGTGACTGATAAGACCAATTGTTCTATAATTTTCGCAGTCAATAGTTCCAGGAATTTTTGGCAGAGTTATAAACACTGATTTCAAGAGATCGTTAGGCAATACACCAGACTGATATATGCCATTAAACAGTTCAAAAAGAATATCGATGCCCAGATCTTCTAAGGCTTATATCATTTCCACTGAAATTTCAACAGGTCCAGTGGCTTTACCATGTTTCATGCTTTTCATTGCTTTGGTTATTTCTTCTTTGGTAATAGGTGGGCCAGAGTTAGGGTGTTTACTATCTGGGGGTTCCTCTCTATTATCCTCAAACAGCTGCTCTATATACTGAATCCACCTCTCACGTACTTTATCTGGATCTGTTAGTATGGATCCATCTGCTGATCTTATGCATCCTATAGAGGAGGTTTTCTTAATTCAAGTAATTTCCTTAATTTTCTTGTGGATGGTTTTTATACCAAGTATTGGTGAATACATAGCAAAATATATGAACCAGGACATTATATATAGAACAGAGAACATTATAGCACTGTACAGGCCATTTGGCCCATGATGTTGTGCCGATCTTTGAATCTAATCTAACCCTTCCCTCCTACAAAGCCCTATCATCCACATGCCCATCTAAATCTACATGGCTGTGATGCCATTGCAAGTAGGTTTTTTGATTTAACTCACTGTACTCGTGTAGATGGCAACAAACTCCTACTTGACTTACTGCCCTGGATCCTGTGTTATTCTGACTCACACGTCCCTTTGGTTCAGTTGACGCACTCTGCACTAATGGTAATTAAATCTGCACTTGGGGGGCGCCACGGTATGGTGGCGGTTCACATGATGCTCTTACAGTTCAGGGAGTCAGAGTTCAGAGTTCAATTCCAACGTCATCTGTAAAGAGTCTGTACGGCTTCCATGTGGAACCTTTGGGTTTCCTCTCGTTTTCTCCCACAGTCTGAAGACATACGGGTTGGTAGGTGAATTGGTCATTGTAAATTGTCCCGTGATTAGGCTAGGGTTAATCGGGGATTGCTGGGTGGCATAGCTCGAAGGGCTGAAGGGCCTATTCTGCTCTGTGTCTCAATAAATAAATAATTTTCATCAGTCAATTAATCAGCCAACGTGTCTTTTGAATGTGGGTGCAGTTCGGAGCATTCGGCATAGACCAACACAATGAGACAGAGAAGATACAAACGCCAGACGGGGTTCAATCCAGATCACTGGAGGTAGCAGTGCAACTTGCTGTGTGACTGCACCAGTCACCCTCACTCACCTCCCCACCTCCTCCCAAAAAACAGGAATCCACTGGTGGAGTCTGGCCTTGTTCTAGCTAAGGGCACTCCAGTTCCATGCTTAGTCAGAAACTTTCTGAGATCCAAATCGCATTCACTCCAAAGTAGTTTAGGTAATTTACTTTAAGGTCACTTTTGCTAGTTTTTATGGATTTCTATTTCTTAAAGGCCAGAAAAAATTAATAACAAAATAAAAATAAAGAAAGATTGGCTTTTTTTGTAATTGAAAAATACAGTGAAATATGTCATTTTTACATCAAAACAAATCAGTGAGGATTGTGCAAGTTTTGCTATGCTTCCAGTACCAACAAAGTATGCCCATAACTCACTCACCCTAACTATATGTTTTTGGAATGTGGGAGGAAACCAGGGCAGTTAGAGGAAACCCACATGGTCATCAGGAGAATGTACAAACCCTGATTGTTGATTGCTGGCCCTGATGCTGGAAAACCATTGTGCTAACTGCGACACTACTGTGTTACCCCAAATAAAGTTATATGTTATGCAATTTAATGATTTTTGTATCTCTCCCATTATCAGAAACATTTCAAAATGGGTATAAAGCATCAGTGGCATTGAAAGAGGGGAAAGCTTCATCCGTCAACCCCAGCAAAGCCAGTTGGGGATGTGTGCTGAGGGTAACTGCAGTCTGTCTCCTGAAGGCTGTTGGTACCTTGTGCTTGACATCAGGATACAGAGGGCCAGTGAGATCGGCCTTCCCATACCTGGCCCAGGTAACATAGGGCAGTAGTTGGGTCGAACAAAACACAGCCACCGCCCATTGCAATTCCTTTAACATTCTCCACCTTGGAGTTTTATTTCTCCCAATTGCTATGTGAAGCTATCGCATTGGGAAAAATTATTTTGCGGTGATTGCATCGGGTGAAATAGAAAGGATAAATGAAGAGGAAATTGTAATTTCATGGTGGCAATTTCTATTACCTTTAATTTCTTCCATTTTAGACTCTATAATAGTCCATTTTGGTGATTAATAGTACCACACTGTTTTTCATCCACTATTTTATTAATGTTTTAATGACTTCAATTTAACTAGATGATTGATAGTAAATCCTTTTTTACTTTCTTAATTTGTGCAACTTTGAAGATTTCAATTCTTGGTTTATAAAGCTAGATTTAATGACATGGTAACTTTGCATTTTGGAGCATGTGTTAAATAAGGAAAGAGGAGATCATTAAATGGTAAAGCACAGTGGGTGCTGACACCACACAGCTGGAAATTCACAGCAGGTCAGGCAGCAGTCATGGAGAAAGGAGGAGAGTTAATAGTTTGGATGATGTCCCTTTTTAGAAGTTTAGTGTTGAGGAGAAATCATTGGTGGCTGGCAATCTGCAGCCTCAGGAGGATTGGCTGCCAGTTCGTTTCACTCGCTATTAAGTTAGACTTTAACACCAGAAGACGTAGGACTAGATTTAGACTATTCGGCCCATCGTGTCTACTCTGGCATTCAATCATGGCTGATTTGTCATCCCTCTCAATCCCGTTCTCCTCCCTTCTCCCGTTATCTTTGACACCCTTACAAATCAAGAACCTATCAACATCAGCTTTAAATATACCAAACTGACTTGGCCTCCACAGCCATCTATGGCAATGAAGTCCACAGATTTACCACCGTCTGACTGAAGAGAGTCCTTCTCATCTCTGTCATAAGTTCCATTGATGAAAACCTCCTTGGGCTGTGGGGGGTGGGAGCTGGACAGTTTGTATTTATTTCCCTGGTGCACTGGAGGCTGAGAGGGGACCTGATGGAGGAGTACAAAATTATGTGAGGGAGAGACAGTAAGAAGTGATTCACATCACAAAGTTGTGTAAGATCAGAAACACAGGCTGGCTTTAGAACAAGAGCTCTTGAGAAGCTCTGAGGAGGACTTTTTCTGCAGAGGGATTGGAATCTGGAATACATTGCCTGAGGGGATGATGGAGCCAGAAACACCTGAAGGATTTGGATGACTAGTTGAATCACCCAGGCAGAGAAAAGTGTGGATTAAATATTGTACAATGAAATTTGTGTTGTTTCTAATGGCTAGCATTGACTTGATGGGCCAAAGGGCCCATTGCTATACTGAATGACTCTGTGTCTATTGAGGACTTCCGTTGGTCGGGGTCAACCATGGATGTTGTGTCCCAGCTGTCTACATGATATGCAAGTCGGGACAGTACGATATGGAGAGCAAGCTGTTCTCCCCACCCCTCCATGCAGCTGATGAATCTAAAGGAATGGCAGAGACTGATACAGTTCAGCACCAGTGGCATCGCAGGAGTTGCCAGTCAGTGTTGAACTCAACATAGGACTGCCTTAGCGACTCCAGCTCTGGAGTTTTCCTCAGGGTTTACTCCCAAAGCCTTCTCCATGAATGGGTATAGCCACAAGGCAGCAGAGGTTTAAGATCAGAGTTTTACCTCTCCTGATAATCCCTATGGTTCTAAAAGGCAGGGAGATGAATACAGATGTAGCTGAAACTTTTACAACTCTTTAATGCTTCCGATCAAAGACCCGTTGGCTATTTTATGCACTGCAACTGATTGGCTTCTTGACTGATCCCAGTATTTACTACTTTATGGTTGATAATCTTTGTCCATAAATTTCCAAACTGCTTCTTGATTTGGACAAGAAAGACACATTACTATGATCTTTGCAAGAAACTGAGAGGGGAAGCTGGTGTAACCCTCAGGCTCTGTCGGCTGAGTAAGTCTGGGGAAGACGATCTCTCGCCCTGCCAAACGTGTGAGATTGAGGTGTAAGCTCACCTGAAATCCCCTGTTTGTGTGGACGCTATGTGATTTGTTACCCTGTTACAAATCAGTACCACGAAATAACAGAGAGCACGCCATGTACAATTAAACAATTTTGCTTTATAATTCTTAATTTGACTAAGAAAAGGGCCCATTTTAATGAAACAGTCTAATGTGCACAAGTTGGAGCTCAGGGTTTCCCCTTCGCTGATCCTCCTTTGATTTCCCTGGACTTCATCGTTTCCTGGCCCCACTCCAAGTCCACTCCTACGACCCCTCCTCCCCAGCATCTTATCTGTCCATCTCCCACCGAGAAAAAGACCCAGATCACCTCAGTGTCAGGCACATGGCATGGAAATACACTCCCTTCATTCCACAGCACCCGTTATGTCTAAGCATAACCCAAACACTGCTTCTACAGAAAGACCATTACATTAGCAGTGAAATCTTTCCCAGGGTGTTACACTTTCCCCCAACCAAAGTTAGTCATGTCCTCATGTCATTGAGATAATTTTCCTCCCCTTCATGCAAAGCACAAGGTCCAACCCAGGTGTAAAAGGCAGTGACATAGCTCCCCAAGGCGGTAGGAGCTACACTCTGATCCTCCGGTGCTACCAAGGCCAGCCTATCTGGTGGTCTCATGATTCTTTGAGACCTCCGTACCCTGTCATCTACTTCTTCAGGTTCCGACACACCGAGGGATACCTCTAGTCTACTTGGCAAGGCCTCCCCGGGTCTATCACTCGTGCCCTCCTGCAACCCAGACCCCTCTGTCCCTCTGACCCTCGGTCTATCACTCATGCCCTCCTGCAACCCAGACCCCTCTGTCTCTCGGCTGAGCCCCGCTTCATCCCTTTCAGGGTCCTGCTGAAACCCAGTCTGTCCACAGATAGCGCCCCCTGATGTCATCTGACTCAGCCAGAGAAGGGTTGGGAATCTCTTCCTCAATCAGTGGGGAGTTAGCAAAAGGCGGCATATACCACACCCCCATTTCCTCACCCTCCGAGCCAGTATCCTATTCAGGGGTGGGAGCCAGACTAATCTCTCCTGCTGTTGGTAATTCAATCACTCCACATCACCACAGAGTCCTCTTACTAGGTGTAGGCTCCAGGTCAGGCTCCGGGTCTACCTGCATCTCTTGTCCCCGGGGCAGAAGGTGGTTCTGATGGAGAATCTTGACAGACCTATTCCCATCCTCTGGTTTCACCCAGAAAACTGGTATGTTTGGAATCTGACTCTCCACTACAAGGGAGCAGCTGCCCAGCGGTCAGCCCACTTATACTTCCCAGGTAGCCCCAAATTCCTTATGAGGACTCGGTCTCCCGACATGAGTTGGGAGAATCTAACCTTTTGATCATACCTCCTCATATTTCCTTGATTCTGCTTGGCAGCCATGACCTCAGCTAATTCATAAGCCCTTTTCAGCACCCTTCTCATATCAGACATATACTTCAGATAAGTCTTCGGCAGTAGGTCTTCCTTGCCAGTCCCAAAACAAAGGTTGATGGGCAACCTCGCCTTGCGCCCAAACATCAGATAATATGGTGAGTACGTGGTAGCTTCATTTTGGGTACAATTGTAACTGTGAACCAGATGTCCAATATGTTGACTCTACCTGCTCGCCTTGCTGATCTCCAGGGTCCTGAGCATGTCTAGCAAGGTCCGAATAAACCTCTCAGGCTGGGGATCACCCTGCGGGTGGTAAAGCGTAGTCCTCAACTTCCTGACTCCCAGCATGCCCAGTAACTCACGGATGAACTTACTCTCGAAATTCTGTCCCTGGTCACTATGTATCCCCCTGTGGAGGCTATAATAAATGAAATACCTCTCCCATAACACTTTGGCCACCATGGACGCCCTCTGATCCTTGGTAGGGAAGGCTTGTGTATATCTGGTGTAGTGATGACTAAGCCATACGCCGTATTGCTGGCATCGGGTTCTTTTGACAGAAAATCCATACACACCAGTTCAAGAGGCCCTGCACTCTGTAAGTGGGACAACGGAGCGGCCCTCATAAGCAATATCTTCTTCCTTATGTGTTGAATGCACAACTTGCGGTATTCTTCGACCTCTGGCTTCATTCAGGGCCAGTAGAACTGATCTCTGAGCAATCCATAGGTCTTTTCAATCCCTAAATGTCCAGAATGATCATGAAGTGACTTCAACACACTCCTCCAATTCTTCTCAGGCAGAACTAGCTGGAAACGCCGAGGTTGGTCCGAAGGCGACGTGACCCGGTATAGGACCTGGTTCCTCAACTCCAATCTGGGTCATTCTCTCAGTAATGGAGACACCACAGTGTGTTTCATCTTCTCCACTTGGGCCATATCTCCCTTTTCGACCACTGACCAAATAGTGCCGATGCCCAGGTCATCTCGCTGAGCAGCTGCCACTTCCCCAGGACTCAATTCCCGTAACTGTTTTGTCTTCAGAGCAGTCTGGTTACAGTAAGCTTGTGGAAGGCGCCATCAGAAGCTCCAATTGATCTACCACCTGATCCTGCCCTTTGCCTACACCGTGATGGAGAACTGACACATGGCTTTCATCCCCGGGGCAGGAACGCTTTCCAACTCCTCGTCGCTGTCCAGTCCCTCATGTGCACGTTGGGACAAAGCATCAGCATCAATGTTCCTGCTTCCTGGCCGGTACTTCAGGCTGAAATCATAGACAAACAACGCCGACAACCACCGATGGCCTGTGGCATCCAGTTTCACCGAGGTCAGGATATAAGTTACGGGGTTGTTGCCCGTCCTCACCTAAAACTTGGCACCATAGAGGCAGTCACTCAGCTTGTCCACCACAGTCCATTTCAATGCCAGGAACTCCAACTTGTGCGTGGGATAGTTTTTCACAGAGGGTGACAGACTCTGGCTGACAAACGCAATGGGTCTCAACCCGATGCTCTGATCCTGATACAGGACACCCCCTAAGCCCACTTTGCTGACATCCTTATGCAGTATGTATGGCAGTCGGGGGTCTGCAAAAGCCAGCACAGGCGCCTGTGTCAGCAGCTCTTTCAGCGACTGAAAGGCCTCTTTACATTTCGTATCCTACCTCAGTCCAAAAGGCTCCAAAGGGCTAAGATACCCTTTACCCTTCTCCCTTTTTGTCCTCCTCCCTTTCTTCCCCAAGGGAGGGTAAGCGCACAGAAGGTGATTCAATGGGTGACTCACTTTCGCGAGCCCTTCACGAACCTCCAATAGTAATCGCAGAACCCAAGGAACGAGTGCAAAGAGCTCACAGTTTGGGGCCTTGGCCATGTGGTTGCTGCCTCTATCTTAGGCAGATCTTTAGCTACTCCATATCATGAGACTATGTGCCCAACATAGCTGACAAACATTTTGCAGAACTGGCACCTGTCCAGGGGAAGTTTTAACCCTTCAAATTTCAGGTGTCCCAGCACCTTCAGTAGCCTCGCTTCATGTTCCTCCAAGGCAGACCCAAACACTATGAGGTCATCCAGATACGCCAATACCTCAAGCAAGTTCATATCCCCCACCGTCTTCTCCATGACCCACTGGAAGGCTGCTGGGGCTCCCAATATGCCCTGGGGCATCCTTTCGAATTGGAAGAATCTCAGTGGACATATAAATATAAATTCTCTTTATCAGCCTCACTCATGGGGATCTGGTAATATCCACTCCTCAAGTACAGCACACTGAACCACTTCGCACCATTCAGATCCTTGGGACCGTATAATGGTCAGGGACAGTGTGCCTGTTCATTCAGGGATGGTGCGCCTGTTCAGAGTCCTATAGTCCACACACAAAGATGTACCTTCCAATTCTTCTTCCTGGCCACTACTATTGAGGGCGCATAGAGGCTTCTGGACTCAGTGATGATTCCAGATTTCTTCAACTTACAGAAATCCTGCTGCATGTCTTCCACCTCTGTGACCTTTCTCTGAACAGGGTGTCCTCGGTCACCCAGATAGTGTGACGAGTGCTCTTGGAACAACCCATATCAAACTCATCAGTGGAAAAGACACTTTCCAGCTTCAACATCTTCTCTACCAACCTCCTCTTTCAACCCACAGGTACCGGGTAGTCCCCAAAGTTGTATGACTCAGTGGTCAACATTCCCCATTTCGCAGATAGTTTCTCACAGGGACGCTATACTTTACCATCACCGAGAAGAGGCATCTCCCGCTTGGAAGTGACCTCCCTCTTCGTAGCGTTTCTGACGATCACTGCCATCCTGCTCTCCTGTACAACCGAGGGCTTCTGCAGTTCAGGCCTCACCAGTATCCCAGCAGGAAATCCCGACTCCCCCTCATGGTCTTTCGGAGCATCCACGAAGAGAGCCTCGCCCTCAGGTATTCCAGGAAATTTATGGTTTCCTATCACTCTTGCTACTTCCCCAGGCTGTAACACGTTTGGCTTTGACTGGGTGAACCACACAGTCCCTCATCTAAACTCGTTATCTGGCCCAATGCAGCCACGAACTTCCTCAAAAGCAGCTCAAAGCACCAGGTGAATGGACAATGTTCTCAGGAACCTCTCTCCAGCTTTCTCTTTGCAGGCTCCCAAGAACCTCCTCACAGTAGGAGTGTTGGTCCGCACAAGAATTGAAATGCCGCCCTTCTCAACTGGACAAGCTAGCACAAATGTATCATGGGCCTCAGCCACTCTCACATCGGCCTCCTAAAATTCCAGCTTCACTGACAAATAACCATCATACGGATAATCACCTGCACTAAGACCCCAGATCTCCAGTGCACTGAGTGACATTAATGGTAAATGGGTTTCCCGTCGTTCACACTCCCGCCTGAAGTGTCCCTGTTCACCACAGTTATAACAGACAATACCGGCCGCTCCCCTTCTTGCGGGACCCCGGCCATTAGCAGCCCTCTGTGTAGTCTGTCTCATCCCATCCCTCAATGGTATTACCATCTTCAATGCCAATGCAAGCAGATGTTCACCCTAGATACCTTGCCAAGAGCCAGTTCCAAATTCCAGCCACTCTCTGAGTAAAAAGATTTCTCCAGAATGTTTTACTGGATTTAATAATGACTGTCTTACGTTGATAGGTTTGAGTTGGACTTCCAGCTTTGGGAAATCAGTGTGGAGGAAGGACAAACTCTGATGTAGTGACGGCGACGAGAGCTTATTCATAATAATTCCAAAAGAACATTAATGGCTCAGTCAAATGACACAACATGATGTAATATTCTCAAAACTAGGACCCTGCAATTATCACTAATTGAGCAACTGCATACATAATACAAGTAACACAGAATCCCCAAGCCTATCAAAATAAACTTAACAAGCTTAACACGAGGAATTCTGCAGATGCTGGAAATTCAAGCAACACACGTCAAAGTTGCTGGTGAACGCAGCAGGCCAGGCAGCATCTCTAGGAAGAGGTACAGTCGACATTTCGGGCCGAGACCCTTCGTCAGGACTAACTGAAGGAAGAGCTAGTAAGAGATTTGAAAGTGGGAGGGGGAGGGAGAGATCCAAAATGATAGGAGAAGACAGGAGGGGGAGGGATGGAGCCAAGAGCTGGACAGATGATTGGCAAAAGGGATATGAGAGGATCATGGGACAGGAGGCCTAGGGAGAAAGAAAAGGGAGGGGGGGAAACCCAGAGGATGGGCAAGGGGTATAGTGAGAGGGACAGAGGGAGAAAAAGGAGAGAGAGAGAAAGAATGTGTGTATATAAATAAATAACGGATGGGGTACGAGGGGGAGGTGGGGCATTAACGGAAGTTTGAGAAGTCAATGTTCATGCCATCAGGTTGGAGGCTACCCAGATGGAATATAAGGTATTGTTCCTCCAACCTGAGTGTGGCTTCATCTTTACAGTAGAGGAGGCCGTGGATAGACATATCAGAATGGGAATGGGACGTGGAATTAAAATGTGTGGCCACTGGGAGATACTGCTTTCTCTGGTGGACAAAGCGTAGGTGTTCAGCAAAATGATCTCCCAGTCTGCGTCGGGTCTCGCCAATATATAGAAGGCCACATCGGGAGCACTGGACGCAATATATCACCCCAGCCAACTCACAGGTGAAGTGACGCTTCACCTGGAAGGTCTGTCTGGGGCCCTGAATGGTGGTAAGGGAGGAAGTGTAAGGGCATGTGTAGCACTTGTTCCGCTTACTAGGTTAAGTGCCAGGAGGGAGATTGTTGGGGAGGGATCGGGGGGACAAATGGACAAGGGAGTCGCTTAGGGAGCGATCCCTGCGGAAAGCGGGGGGGGGAGGGAAAGATGTGCTTAGTGGTGGAATCCCATTGGAGGTGGCATCTCCCCCATTTCACGCACATCTGCTCTCACTCCATCCTCCCACCACCCCACTAGGAATAGGGTTCCCCTGGTCCTCACCTACCACCCCACCAGCCTCCGGGTTCAACATATTATTCTCCGTAACTTCCGCCACCTCCAACGGGATCCCACCACTGAGCACATCTTTCCCTCCCCCCAACTCTGCTTTCCACAGGGATCACTACTACTAGACAGGTATATGGAGGAATCTAAGGTGGGGGCTTATATGGGAGGTAGGGTTTGAGGGTCGGCACAACATTGTGGGCCGAAGGGCCTGTACTGTGCTGTACTATTCTATATTCTATGTTCTATGTAAACAGAAAGCACCACGACACCGCATTACAAAGGATGAGTCGCTTGAGGAGCTCTAAACAATTAACAACTGCCATTGAACGACAATGAACCAATTTAGTTGCTGCAAAAAACTTGGAGCCCAACATTCCCCAGACCTTATTTAATCAGACAATAATATAGCAGTGTCCAGGTACACAGCATAGAAAATGGGAGCAGCAGAAAAGTATACGGTCCGTTAATGCTGCTGTTTTATTCATTGACTCATCATCCAGTGCCTGATACTCTTCGCATTGATGGTTGAAATATGATTGTGTGTGATGAAAAGTAGCTTTCTGGTTTAAGATAAAAATGAAGATAAAGATTACCTTTATTTATCACAAGCATGTCGAAACATGCAGTGAAATGTGTCATTTGCTTCAAATCACATCAGCGAGGATTGTACAAGTGTCACCATGCTTCCAGTGCCAACATAGCATGGCGACGATTCACCCGAACTGTACACGTGAGAACACCTGGAGGGAATCTGCGCGGCCACTGGGAGATCGTATAAACTCCTTACAGGCAGCTGTGGGAATTGAACCCTGATCTGATAGTTGGTGCTGTAAAGTGTTGCGTTACCCGCTCTACCATGCCACCCCCTTCTCTACAGTGCTCTTGTCCTTATCAGTGAACAGCATTATCTCCCCTTTACAGTTACCAATCCCCTTCCATACTTCAATGCTCCTTTGGGATCAATTGGCACTTGCATTTAGGCATAGTCATTTCACAGCCGTTCATTTACATTCTATATAGCCTGTTACTGAGATGGATGTTCGATTGGCTGTTTGGGTGATAATTTAAGGGAAAGATCTTGCAATTAATTAAAGAATAGTGAAAGTTGAGAGGTCTTTAAAAGTGCAGAATAGATTATTTGAAGTAATAGAGAAATTATTTCCTTAAGCTGGAAGTCCAAACTCAAATCTATCAACGTAAGACGGTCATTATTAAATCCATTAAAACATCCTGGAGAAATCTTTTTCCTTTAAGAGTGGTTAGAATTTGGAACTGGCTCTTGGCAAGGTATGTGGGGTGGGATTAGAAGGATAACTTGAAAGGGTGAAGAGGACAGAGAAGAATTGTTCACACCAAGAGGACTGGTATAGACCGATGTTGAGCTAATGACCAGTTTTTGTGATTAAAATACTATGCAATAATACATATGTGTCACAAAGAATTGACCTACACTCAGTGGCCACTTTATTAGATAAAGCTGTACACCAACTTGTTAATGTAAGTATCTAATGAGCCAATCCTGTGGCAGCATATCACTGCATAAAAGCATGGAGACATGGTCAAGAGGTTCACTTGTTGTTCAGACCACAGCACCAGGACCAGGAACAGTTATTACCCCTCAACCATCAGGCTCTTTAACCAGAGGGGATAACTTCACTCAACTTCACCTACTCCATCTCAGAACTAGTCCCACAAACTATGGACTCACTTTCAAGAACTGTTCATCTTATGTTCTTGATATCTATCTTTTATTATTATTATTATTATTATTATTATTAATTTTTCTTTTGTACGCACAGATTGATGGTTGTTTGTCCACCTGTTGGGTGCAGTCTATCATTGGTTCTGTTGTGTTTCATAGATTTACTGAGAATACTCACAAGAAAATGAATCTCAGGGTTGTATATGGTGATATACATGTATTTTGATAATAACTTCACTTCAAACTTTCAAACATATGAATGGGGAAGAAATGTGATTTCAGTGATTGACAGTGGAATGGTTGTTGGTGTCAGACAGGGTGGTTTGAGTATCTCAGAAACTGCTGATCTCCTGGGATTTTCATGCAAAACAGTCCCTACAGTTTACAGGGAATGGTGCAAGACAAAAAGAAAATATCCAGTTAGTAGCAGTTCTGTGGGCAAAAACACCTTACTAATGAGAGAGTTCAGAGGAGAATGGTCAGACTGGTTCAAGCTGTCATGAAGGCGACAGTTATTAAAATAAACACGCATCACAACAGTGATGTGCAGAAGACGATCTCTGAATGCACAATGCAT
The DNA here is from genome assembly GCF_963921235.1 of Mobula hypostoma. Lineage (NCBI taxonomy): Eukaryota > Metazoa > Chordata > Chondrichthyes > Myliobatiformes > Myliobatidae > Mobula > Mobula hypostoma. The sequence continues at coordinate 69,897,796 of NC_086105.1, forward strand.
CGAACCTTAGGTTGTGAGCCCATAGGTTGTGGGAGCAGTTTGGTGTTGGGGCAGGTTCAAGAGCCTGATGGTGGCGGGGTAATAACTGTTCCTGAACCTGGTGGTGTGAGTCCTGAGGCTCCTGTACCTTCTTATTGATGGCAACAATGAGAGAAGAGCTTATTCTGGATGGAGGGCTCCCTGATGATGGATCCTGTTGCTGTGACAGCACATCATGTAGATGTGCTCAGTGGTGTAGCTTGTCAACGTTTACTTGTTGTCAGCATGTGCTCAAGACACCTTGACACCCGAAAGGTATAAGGGGGCACTTGTGATGAGCCTTAGACATCCTGTGCAGCTGAGATGTTGTATCTTATGATACTTACTTCCTTAATGTGCACTTCTCAGCAACTAACATGCTCAGGCATTTTATGAATATCTCATGCTATAGATTGATTAGCTGTTCAAGGAAGTTTACAAGGCGAAAATAGAGAACAAGTAGGGAAAATGGCCGATGTAACACCCCTCCTGCAGCACTCCACCATCGCCATTCCCAACATCTTTTGCTCCTGCCGGATTTACAAACTCGCTCTCCACGGCACGTTGACAAATACAGTACTGTGCAAAGATATGTATGTGTCTAAGACTTTTGCACAGTACTGTACGTACACACAGAGGAAAATGAAGCAGTGTTCAGTGCCGTCTGCCTGTGCTTCACCCATCTCTCTCTACTAATCACTAAGCTCATTGTGTGGGAGGTGCAGGAGTCTTGGGACCCACACCACCAGGTTTGGGAGCATTTGTTGCCCTGCAGCCATGGGCTCCTGGACCGGCTTCTCTCTGCTTTGCACTGAACTGACACTGCAGCCTGCGGACTCTCTTCAGAGGACTCAGCAGCTCACTTTTCCTACTATTTGCATGATTTGCCCTCTTTTTCATGTTGGATATTTGTTGGTCCATGTTGTGTGTGATTTGTTATGGATTCTATTGTGTTTCTTTGTTTTATGCTACCTGCAAGAAGATGAATCTCAAAGTTGTATATGGTACATTTACTTTTATACTGCATTTGAACTTTGCAATTTGAACTCAGGTGTACGCCTGCGCAAAACCTGTGCTTACATGTGGTTTTAGTGACATTGTGATTAAATTAAAGTTCAAAGTCAATTTATTATTGAAGCACACATACAGTATATCACCATATACACCATATACAATGCTGGGATTCATTTTCTTGTGGGCATTCACAATAAATACAAAATAGAATAATAGAATCAATGAAACACTGCACCAACTTAGGTGTTCGAACAATATGTAAAAGACAATGAGCTGTGCAAATACAGAAAGAAAGAAATAATAATAAAAAATAAATAAACAATAAATATTGAGTCCTGGAAAATGAATCCACTGCTTGGTGGTGGGAACTTTTGAATGATGGGGCAAATGAAGATGACTGAAGTTATTGCGTTTGGTTCAAGAACTTGATACTTGAGGGGTGATAACTGTTCTTGAGCCTGGTGGTTTGAGTGCTGAGACTACTGTACCACCTTCCTGATGGCAGCAGTGAGAAACAAGTAAGGCCTGGGTGGTGGGAGTTACCAGGCATACAGCAGCCTGTTCCATTGGGCTATGGGCATGAGTGTCAATCCCATTATGAGATGGGAATTTAAATTCACATAATGAAAAAAATCAAGAACAGTAGAAGTAAAGTCCCTCTTTTGTAGTAGTATCAGGGGCCTTTTCCTTAAAAATGGGTATGTTCAGGGACTTGGTGTAGCATTTCGTTTAGAAGCTAGCAAATCTGACCATACAACACTCTGTCAGTACATGTACTCTGATCATACAACACACTCTCAGTACTGTGTACTCTGATCATACAACACTCTCTCAGTACTATGTACACTGATCATACAACACACTCTCGGTACTGTGTACTCTGATCATACAACACTCTCTCAGTACTGCGTACACTGATCATACAACACACTCTCAGTACTGTGTACTCTGATCATACAACACTCTCTCAGTACTATGTACTCTGATCATACAACACTCTGTCAGTACTGTGTATTCTGATCATAGAACACTCTGTCAGTACTGTGAACTCTGATCATACAATCTGTCAGTACTGGACACTCTGATCATACAACACTGTCAGGACTGTGTACTCTGATCATAAAAAACTCTGTCAGTACTGTGTACTCTGATCATACAATCTGTCAGGACTATGTACTCTGATCATACAACACTCTGTCAGTACTGTGTACTATTATCATACCACACTCTGTCAATACTGTGTACTCTGATCATACAACACTTTCAGTACTGTGTACTCTGATCGTACAACACTCTCAGTACTGTGTACTCTGACCATACAACACTCTCAGTACTGTGTGCTCTGATCATACAACACTCTGTCAGTACTGTGTACTCTGATGATACTCTAGTCTGTCGGTACTGTGTACACTGATCATACAACACTCCGTCTGCACTGTGTACTCTGATCGTACATCACTCTAACAGTACTGTGTACTCTGATCGTACAACAGTCTGTCAGTACTGTGTACTCTGATCGTACATCACTCTAACAGTACTGTGTAGTCTCATCATACAGAACTCTCAGTACTATGTACTCTGATCATTCAAAACTGTGTCAGTACTGTGTACTCTGATCATAGAACACTCTATCAGTACTGTGTACTCTGATCATTCAACACTCTCTCAGGACTGTGCACTCTGATCGTACAACACTCTGTCAGTACTGTGTACTTTGATCATACATCACTCTCTCTGTACTGTGTACTCTGATCATACAGCACTCTGTCAGTACTGTGTTCACTGATTATACAAAACTCTGTCAGTACTGTGCACTCTGATCATACAAGGCAATCTCAGTACTGTGTACACTGATCATACACTACACTGTTAGTACTGTGTGTTCTGATCATACAACATTCTGTAAGCACAGTGTACACTGAGTACACAACACTCTCTCAGTACTGTGGACTCTGATCTTATAACACACTGTCAGTACTATGTACTCTGACTGTACAACACTCTTTCAGTACTATGTACTCTGATCATACAGCACTCTCAGGACTGTGTACTCTCATCAAACAACTCTCAGTCAATGCTGTTCACTCTGATCACAGAACACTCTATGTACTGTGTACTCTGATCATACAACACACTCTCAGTACTGTGTACACTGATCATACAACACTCTCTCAGTTCTGTGCACTCTGATCATACAAGATCCTCTCAGTACTGTGTACTCTGATCATGCAACACTCTGTCAGTACCTAGTACTCTTATCATATCACCCTCTGTCAGTACTTTGTTCTCTGACCATACCACACTCTCAGTACTGTGCACTCTGATCATACAACACTCTGTCAGTACTGTGTACTCTGATCAAACAACAGTCTGTCAGTACTGTGTGCTCTGATCGTACATCACTCTGTCAGTACTGTGTATTCTGATCGTAGAACTCTCTGTCAGTACTGTGAACTCTGATCATACAATCTGTCAGTACTGGACACTCTGATCATACAACACTGTCAGGACTGTGTACTCTGATCATAAAAAACTCTGTCAGTACTGTGTACTCTGATCATACAATCTGTCAGGACTATGTACTCTGATCATACAACACTCTGTCAGTACTGTGTACTATTATCATACCACACTCTGTCAATACTGTGTACTCTGATCATACAACACTTTCAGTACTGTGTACTCTGATCGTACAACACTCTCAGTACTGTGTACTCTGACCATACAACACTCTCAGTACTGTGTGCTCTGATCATACAACACTCTGTCAGTACTGTGTACTCTGATGATACTCTAGTCTGTCGGTACTGTGTACACTGATCATACAACACTCCGTCTGCACTGTGTACTCTGATCGTACATCACTCTAACAGTACTGTGTAGTCTCATCATACAGAACTCTCAGTACTATGTACTCTGATCATTCAAAACTGTGTCAGTACTGTGTACTCTGATCATAGAACACTCTATCAGTACTGTGTACTCTGATCATTCAACACTCTCTCAGTACTGTGTACTCTGATCATACAACACTCTGTCAGTACTGTGTACTTTGATCATACATCACTCTCTCTGTACTGTGTACTCTGATCATACAGCACTCTGTCAGTACTGTGTTCACTGATTATACAAAACTCTGTCAGTACTGTGCACTCTGATCATACAAGGCAATCTCAGTACTGTGTACACTGATCATACACTACACTGTTAGTACTGTGTGTTCTGATCATACAACATTCTGTAAGCACAGTGTACACTGAGTACACAACACTCTCTCAGTACTGTGGACTCTGATCTTATAACACATTGTCAGTACTGTGTACTCTGACTGTACAACACTCTTTCAGTACTATGTACTCTGATCATACAGCACTCTCAGGACTGTGTACTCTCATCAAACAACTCTCAGTCAATGCTGTTCACTCGGATCACAGAACACTCTATGTACTGTGTACTCTGATCATACAACACACTCTCAGTACTGTGTACACTGATCATACAACACTCTCTCAGTTCTGTGCACTCTGATCATACAAGATCCTCTCAGTACTGTGTACTCTGATTATGCAACACTCTGTCAGTACCTAGTACTCTTATCATATCACACTCTGTCAGTACTTTGTTCTCTGATCATACCACACTCTCAGTACTGTGCACTCTGATCATACAACACTCTGTCAGTACTGTGTACTCTGATCATACAACAGTCTGTCAGTACTGTGTGCTCTGATCATACAACACTCTGTCAGTATTGTGTACACTGATCATAGAACACTCTCAGTACTGTGTACTCTGGTCGTACAACAATCTCTCAGTACTGTGTACACTGATCATACAACACTGTCTGTACAGTGTACTCTGATCATACAACATGCTGAGTATTGTGTACTCTGATCATACAACACTGACAGTGCTTTGTACTCTGATCATACAACACCCTTTCAGTACCGTTTACACTGATCATACAACACTCTGTCAGTACGGTGTACTCTGATCATAAAACACTTTCTCAGTGCTGTGTACTCTGATCATACAATGCTCTGTTAGTACTGTGTACACTTATCATGCAACACTCTGTCAGTACGGTGTATTCTGATCATTCAACTTTCTGTCAGTACTGTGTACGCTGATCATACAGCACTGACAGAACTCTGTACTCTGATCATACAGCAGTCTGTCAGGACTGTGTACTCTGATCATACAACACCCTGTCTATACAGTGTACTCTGATCATACAACTCTGTCCCTGTACTGTGTACACTGATCATACAGCACTCTGTCAGTATTGTGGACTCTGAGCTTATAACTCTCTCTCAGTACTGTGTACTCTGATCATACAACACCCTTTCAGTACTGTGTACACTGACTGTACAACACTGTCAGAACTGTGTACTCTGATCATTCAACTCTCTGTCAGTACTGTGTACTCTGATCATACAACACTCTGTCAGTACTGTGTACTCTGATGATACTCTAGTCTGTCGGTACTGTGTACACTGATCATACAACACTCCGTCTGCACTGTGTACTCTGATCGTACATCACTCTAACAGTACTGTGTACTCTGATCGTACAACAGTCTGTCAGTACTGTGTACTCTGATCGTACATCACTCTAACAGTACTGTGTAGTCTCATCATACAGAACTCTCAGTACTATGTACTCTGATCATTCAAAACTGTGTCAGTACTGTGTACTCTGATCATAGAACACTCTATCAGTACTGTGTACTCTGATCATACAACACTCTGTCAGTACTGTGTACTCTGATCATACAACACTCTGTCAGTACTGTGTACTCTGATCATACAACACTCTGTCAGTACTGTGTACTCTGATCATACAGCACTCTGTCAGTACTGTGTTCACTGATCATACAAAACTCTGTCAGTACTGTGCACTCTGATCATACAAGGCAATCTCAGTACTGTGTACACTGATCATACACTACACTGTTAGTACTGTGTGTTCTGATCATACAACATTCTGTAAGCACAGTGTACACTGAGTACACAACACTCTCTCAGTACTGTGGACTCTGATCTTATAACACACTGTCAGTACTATGTACTCTGATTGTACAACACTCTGTCAGTACTGTGTACTCTGATCATACAGCACTCTCAGGACTGTGTACTTTCATCAAACAACTCTCTGTCAATGCTGTCTACTCGGATCACAGAACACTCTATGTACTGTGTACTCTGATCATATAGTACTCTGTCAGTACTGTGTACTCTGATCATGCAGCTCTCTGTCGGTACTGTGTACACAGATTATACAACACTCTCTCAGTTGCTTGCACTCTGATCATATAACACTCTCTCAGTACTGTGTACTCTGATCGAATTAACACATTGTCAGTACTGTGTACTCTGATCGTACAACACTCCGTCGGTACTATGTACTCTGCTCGTTCATCACGCTTTAAGTACTGGGTACTCTGATCGTACAACACTCTGTCAGTATGGTGTAATCTGATCATAGAACACTCTGTCAGTACTGTGTACTCTGATCCTTTAACACATGTCAGTACTGTGTACTCTGATAATACAACACTCTGTCAGGATTGTGTACTGTGTTCATATAAAACTCCCTCAGTACTGTGTACTCTGATTATACAACACTCTCAGTACAATGTACTCTGATCATACAACACTCTCTCAGTACTGTGTCCTCTTATCATACAACTCTCTCAGTACTGTGTACTCTGATCATCGAACTCTCTGCCAGTACTGTGCTCTCTGATCATGCAGCGCTCCGTCTGTTCTGTGTACACTGATCACACAACACTCTCAGTACTGTGTACACTGGTCATACAACACTCTCTCAGTACTGTGTACACTGATCATACACTACAGTGTTAGTACTGTGTGCTCTGATCATACTATATTCTGTCAGCACAGTGTACACTGAGTACACAACACTCTCTCAGTACTGTGGACTCTGATATTATAACACATTGTCAGTACAGTGTACTCTGATCGTACAACACTCTGTCAGTATGGTGTAATCATATCATAGAACACTCTGTCAGTACTGTGTACTCTGATAATACAACGCTCTGTCAGGACTGAGTACTGTGTTCATATAAAACTCCCTCAGTACTGTGTACTCTGATCATACAACACTCTGTCAGTACTCTGTACCCTGATCATACAACACTCTCAGGACTGTGTACTCTGATCATACAACACTCTGTCCGTACTGTGTACTCTGATGATACAACACTCCGTCAGTACTGTGTACTCTGATCACATAACACTCTCGGTTCTGTGTACTCTAATCGAATAACACTCTGTTAGTACTGTGTACTCTGATGATATAGCACTCTCTCTGTATTGTGTACACTGACCATAAAACACTCTGTCTGTACTGTGGACTCTGATCTGATAACACTCTCTCAGTACTGTGTATTCTGATCAAACAACACCCTTTCAGTACTGTGGACACTGATCATACAACACTGTCAGTACTGTGTACACTGATCATACAACACTCTCTCCGTACTGTGTACTCTGATCATACAACGTTCTGTCAGTACTGTGTACTCTGATGATATAACACGCTCACAGTTCTGTGTACTCTGATCATTCAACTCTCTGTCAGTACTGTGTACTCTGATCATACAACACTCTGTTAGGAATGTGTACTCTGATCATACAACACTCTGCCTGTACAGTGTACTCTGATCATACAACAGTGACAGTGCTTTGTATTCTGATCATACAGCAGTCTGTCCGTACTGTGTACTCTGAACATGTAACACTCTGTCAGTACTGTGTATTCTGATCATTCAACTCTCTGCCAGTACTGTGTACGCTGATTATACAGCACTGACAGTACTGTGTACTTTGATCATACAACACTCTCTCAGTGCTGTGTACACTAATCATACAACACTCTGCCTGTACCGTGTACACTGATCATTCAACACTCTTCCAGTACTCAGTACACTGATCATACAACACCCATTCAGTACTGTTTACATTGATCATACAACACTCTCTCAGTGCTGTGTACTCTGATCACACAACACAATGTCAGTACTGTGTACTCTGATGATAGAACTCTCTGTCAGTATTGTTTCCTCTGAGCATACATCTCTGTGTCAGTACTGTGTACACTGATCATACAATATTCTCAGCACTTGATACACTGATCATGCAACACTCTCCGTACTGTGTACTCTGATCATACAACACTCTCAGTACTGTGTACTCTGATCATACAACACTCTCAGTACTGTGTACTCTGATCATACAACACTCTGTCAGTACTGTGTACTCTGATGATACAACACTCCGTCAGTACTGTGTACTCTGATCACATAACACTCTCGGTTCTGTGTACTCTAATCGAATAACACTCTGTTAGTACTGTGTACTCTGATGATATAGCACTCTCTCTGTATTGTGTACACTGATCATAAAACACTCTGTCTGTACTGTGGACTCTGATCTGATAACACTCTCTCAGTACTGTGTACTCTGATCAAACAACACCCTTTCAGTACTGTGGACACTGATCATACAACACTGTGAGTACTGTGTACACTGCTCATACAACACTGTCAGTACTGTGTACACTGATCATACAACACTCTCTCAGTACTGTGTACTCTGATCATACAACACTCTGTCAGTACTGTGTACTCTGATCATATAACACTTCTCAGTACTGTGTACTCTGATCATACAACACTCTGTCAGTACTGTGTACTCTGATCATACAACACTCTGTCAGTACTGTGTACTCTGATCATACAACACTCTGTCAGTACTGTGTACTCTGATCATACAACACTCTGTCAGTACTGTGTACTCTGATCATACAGCACTCTGTCAGTACTGTGTACTCTGATCATACAACACTCTGTCAGTACTGTGTACTCTGATCATACAACTCTCTGTCAGTACTGTGTACTCTGATCATACAACACTGTCAGTACTGTGTACTCTGATCATACAACACTCTCTCAGTGCTGTGTACACTGATCATACAACACTCTGTCAGTACTGTGTACTCTGATCCTTTAACACTCTCTCAGTGCTGTGTACTCTGATCATATAACACTCACAGTACTGTGTACTCTGATGATATAACACTCTCACGGTACTGTGTCCTCTGATCATGCAACATTGTCAATTCTGTGCGCTCTGATCATATTACACACTGAGTACTGTGTACTCTGATCATAGAACACATTGTCAGTACTATGTAGTTTGATCATACAACAGTCTGTCAGGAATGTGTACTCTGATCATACAACACTCTGCCTGCACAGTGTAATCTGATCAGACAACACGCTGTGTACTGTGTACACTGATCATTCAACACTCTTCCAGTACTCGGTACACTGATCATACAACACCCTTTCAGTACTGTTTACACTGATCATACAACACTCTGTCAGTACTGTGTACACTGATCATACAACATTCTGTCAGTATTGTGGACACTGAGCTCATAACTCTCTCTCAGTACTGTGTACTCTGATCGTACAACAATCTCTCAGTACTCTGTACACTGATCATTGAATGCTCCGTGAGTGATGTGTACTCTGATCATACAACACTCTCTCAGTACTGTGTACACTGATCATACAACACTCTTTCAGTACTGTGCACTCTGATCATACAACACTCTCAGTACTGTGTACTCTGATCATACAACACTCTCAGTTACGTGTACTCTGATCATACAACACTCTGTCAGTACTGTGTACTCCGATCATACAACAGTCTGTCAGTAATGTGTACTCTGATCATACAACACTCTGTCAGTCTGTCTAATCCGAATATATATCTCTGTCTCAGTACTGTGTACTCTGATCATACAATACCCTCAGTACTGTGTACTCTGATCATACAACACTCTATCAGTACTGTGTACACTGATCATACAACACTCTGTCAGTACTGTGTACTCTGATCATAGAACACTCTCAGTACTGTGTACTCTGATCATACAACACTCTCTCAGTACTGTGTACACTGATCATACAACACTCTGTCAGTACTGTGTACTCTGATCATACAACACTCTCTCAGTACTGTGTACTCTGATCATACAACACTCTGTCAGTACTGTGTACTCTGATCATAGAACACTCTCAGTACTGTGTACTCTGATCATACAACACTCTCAGTACTGTGTTCTCTGATCATACAACACTCTGTCAGTACTGTGTACTTTGATCATACAACACTTTGTCAGTACTGTGTACTCTGATCATACAACACTCTGTCAGTACTGTGTACTCTGATCATACAACACTCTGTCAGTACTGTGTACACTGATCATACAACACTCTGTCAGTACTGTGTACACTGATCATACAACACTCTTTCAGTACTGTGTACACTGATCATACAACACTCTGTCAGTACTGTGTACTCTGATCATACAACACTCTCTCAGTACTGTGTACACTGATCATACAACACTCTGTCAGTACTGTGTACTCTGATCATACAACACTCTGTCAGTACTGTGTACTCTGATCATACAACACTCTCACAGTACTGTGTACTCTGATCATACAACACTCTGTCAGTACTGTGTACTCTGATCATAGAACATTCTCAGTTCTGTGTACTCTGATCATACAACACACTCAGTACTGTGTACTCTGATCATACAACACTCTGTCAGTACTGTGTACTCTGATCATACAACACTCTGTCAGTACTGTGTACTCTGATCATACAACACTCTGTCAGTACTGTGTACTCTGATCATACAACACTCTGTCAGTACTGTGTACTCTGATCATAGAACACTCCGTCACTTCTCTGTACACTATTCACAGAACACTCTCAGTACTGTGTACTCTGATCATTGAACACTCCGTGAGTGATGTGTGCTCGGATCATACAACACTCTCTTAGTACTGTGTACACTGATCATACAACACTCTCTCAGTACTGTGTACACTGATCATACAACACTCTTTCCGTACTGTGCACTTGATGATACAACACTCTTTGTTCTGTGATGATAGCACACTCTCAGTACTGTGTACTCTGATCACACAACACTCTGTCAGTACTGTGTACTCCGATCATACAACAGTCTGTCAGTACTGTGTACTCTGATCATACAACACTCTGTCAGTACTGTTTACTCTGATCATACATCTCTGTCTCAGTACTGTGTACTCTGATCATACAACACTCTGTCAGTACTGTGTACTCTGATCATATAACACTTTCTGAAGACAGTGTACTCTTATAATACAACTCTCTTTCAGTGCTGTGTGCACTGATCATACAACACTGTCAGTACTGTGTACACTGATCATACAACACTGTCAGTACTGTGTACTCTGATCATACAACACTCTCTCAGTACTGTGTACACTGATCATACAACACTCTCTCAGTATCGTGTACTCTGATCACACAACACAATATCAGTACTGTGTACTCTGATGATACAACACTCTGTCAGTATTGTTTACTCTGATCATACATCTCTGTCTCAGTACTGTGTACACTGATCATACAACACTCTGTCAGTACTGTGTACTCTGATCATGCAACACTCTCAGTACTGTGTACTCTGATCATACAACACTCTGTCAGTACTGTGTACTCTGATCATACAACACTCTGTCAGTACTGTGTACTCTGATCATACAACACTCCGTCAGTACTGTGTACTCTGATCATATAACACTCTCAGTACTGTGTACTCTGATCATACAACACTCTGTTAGTACTGTGTACTCTGATCATACAACACTCTCTCAGTACTGTGTACACTGATCATACAACACTCTGTCAGTACTGTGTACTCTGATCATATAACACTCTCTCAGTACTGTGTACTCTGATCATACAACACTCTTTCAGTACTGTGGACACTGATCATACAACACTGTGAGTACTGTGTACACTGCTCATACAACACTGTCAGTACTGTGTACACTGATCATACAACACTCGGTCAGTACCGTGTACTCTGATGATTTAACACTCTCACAGTGCTGTGTACACTGATCATACAGCACTCTCTCAGTACTGTGTGCTCTGATCATACAACACTCTGTCAGTATTGTGTACTCTGATCATACAACACTCTCCATAGTGTGTACTCTGATCATACAACAGTCTGTCAGTACTGCGTACTCTGATCATACAACACTCTGTCAGTACTGTGTACTCTGATCATACAATGCTTTCTCAGTACTGTGTACTCTGTTCAAACAACACCCTTTCAGTACTGTGGACACTGATCATACAACACTTTGATTATAGTGTATACTGCTCATACAACACTGTCAGTACTGTGTACTCTGCTGATGTAACACTCTTACAGTGCTGTGTACTCTGATCTTTCAACTCTCTGTCAGTACTGTGTACTCTGATCATACAACACTGTCAGTATTGTGTACTCTGATCATACAACACTCTCAGTACTGTGTGCTCTGATCATACAACACTCTGTCAGTACTGTGTACTCTGATCATACAACACTCTCTCAGTACTGTGTACTCTGATCATATAACACTCTCAGTACTGTGTACTCTGATCATACAACACTCTCTCAGTACTGTGTACTCTGATCATACAACACTCTGTCAGTACTGTGTACTCTGATTATACAACACTCTGTCAGTACTGTGTACACTGATCATACAACACTGTAAGTACTGTGTACACTGATCATACAGCACCCTGTCAGTACTGTGTAGGCTGATCATACAACTCTCTGTCAGCACTGTGTACTCTGATCATACAACACTGTGACAGTACTGTGTACTCTAATCATAGAACACTGTCAGTACTGTGTACTCTGATCATACAACACTCTCTCAGTACTCTGTACACTGATCATTCAAAGCTCTCTCAGTGATATGTGCTCTGATGATACAACACTCTCTCAGTGCTGTGTACACTGATCATACAACACTCTCAGTACTGTGTACTCTGATCATACAACACTCTGTCAGTACTGTGTACTCTGATCATACAACACTCTCCCTGTATTGTGTTCTCTGATCATACAACATTGTCAGTACTGTGTACTCTGATCATACAGCACTCTGTCAGTACTCTGTACTCTGATCATACAACACTCTGTCAGTACTGTGTACTCTGATCATACAACACTCTGTCAGTACTGTGTACACTGATCATACAACACTCTCAGTACTGTGTACTCTGATCATACAACACTCTGTCAGTACTCTGTAGTCTGTAATCTGATCATTGAACACTCTCTCAGTGATGTGTATACTGATCATACAACACTCTGTCAGTACAGAGTACTCTGATCATACAACACTGTCTCAGTACTGTGTACTCTGATCATACAATGCTCTCAGTACTGTGTACTCTGATCATACAACACTCTGTCAGTACTGTGTACTCTGATCATACAACACTCTGTCAGTACTGTGTACACTGATCATACAACACTCTCTCAGTACTGTGTACTCTGATCGTATAACAATTGTCAGTACTGTGTACTCTGATTGTACTACACTCTGTCAGTACTGTGTACTTTGATCATACAACACTCTGTCAGTACTGTGTACTCTGATCATAGAACACTCTCAGTACTGTGTACTCTGATCATACAACACTCTCAGTACTGTGTACTCTGATCATACAACACTCTGTCAGTACTGTGTACTCTGATCATACAACACTCTGTCAGTACTGTGTACTCTGATCATACAACACTCTGTCAGTACTGTGTACTCTGATCATACAACACTCTGTCAGTACTGTGTACTCTGATCATACAACACTCTCTGTACTGTGTACTCTGATCATACAACACTCTGTCAGTACTGTGTACTCTGATCATACAACACTCTGTCAGTACTGTGTACACTGATCATACAACACTCTGTCAGTACTGTGTACTCTGATCATACAACACTCTCAGTACTGTGTACTCTGATCATACAACTCTCTGTCAGTATTGTTTACTCTGAGCATGCATGTCTGTCTCAGTACTGTGTACTCTGATCATACAACAGTCTGTCAGTACTGTGTACTCTGATCATACAACACTCTGTCAGTACTGTGTACACTGATCATACAACACTCTCAGTACTGTGTACACTGATCATACAACACTGTCAGTACTGTGTACTCTGATCATACAACACTCTGTCAGTACTGTGTACTCTGATCATACAACACTCTCTCAGTACTGTGTACTCTGATCATACAGCACTCTCTCAGTACTGTGTACTCTGATCATACAACACTCTGTCAGTACTGTGTACTCTGATCATACAACACTCTCAGTACTGTGTACTCTGATCATACAACACTCTGTCAGTACTGTGTACTCTGATCATACAACACTGTGTCAGTACTGTGTACTCTGATCATACAACACTTTCTCAGTACTGTGTACTCTGATCATACAACACTCTTTCAGTACTGTGTACACTGATCATACAACACTCTTGATTATAGTGTATACTGCTCATACAACACTGTCAGTACTGTGTACTCTGCTGATGCAACACTCTTACAGTACTGTGTACTCTGATCATTCAACACTCTGTCAGTACTGTGTACTCTGATCATACAACACTCTGTCAGTACTGTGTACTCTGATCATACAACACTCTGTCAGTACTGTGTACTCTGATCATACAACACTCTGTCAGTACTGTGTACTCTGATCATAGAACACTCTCAGTACTGTGTACTCTGATCATACAACACTCTCAGTACTGTGTTCTCTGATCATACAACACTCTGTCAGTACTGTGTACTCTGATCATACAACACTCTGTCAGTACTGTGTACTCTGATCATATAACACTCTCAGTACTGTGTACTCTGATCATACAACACTGTAAGTACTGTGTACACTGATAATACAGCACCCTGTCAGTACTGTGTACACTGATCATACAACACTCTCAGTACTGTGTACCTTGATCATACAACACTCTGTTAGTACTGTGTACTATGATCATACAACACTGTCAGTACAATGTACTCTGATCATACAACACTTTCTCAGTACTGTGCACTCAGATTATACAACACTCTATCAGTACTGTGTAAGCACATCATACAACACTCTCTCAGTACTGTGTACTCTGATCATACAACACTCTCAGTACTGTGTACTCTGATCATACAACACTCTGTCAGTACTGTGTACTCTGATCATACAACACTCTGTCAGTACTGTGTACTCTGATCATACAACACTCTGTCAGTACTGTGTACTCTGATCATACAACACTCTGTCAGTACTGTGTACTCTGATCATACAACACTCTGTCAGTACTGTGTACTCTGATCATACAACACTCTGTCAGTACTGTGTGCACTGATCACAAAACCCTCTCAGTACTGTGTACTCTGATCATACAACACTCTCTCAGTACTCTGTAGTCTGTAATCTGATCATTGAACACTCTCTCAGTGATGTGTATACTGATCATACAACACTCTGTCAGTACAGTGTACTCTGATCATACAACACTGTCTCAGTACTGTGTACTCTGATCATACAACACTCTCAGTACTGTGTACTCTGATCATACAACACTCTGTCAGTACTGTGTACTCTGATCATACAACACTCTGTCAGTACTGTGTACTCTGATCATATAACAGTCTCTCAGTACTGTGTACTCTGATCGTGTAACAGATTGTTAGTACTGTGTACTCTGATAATACAACACTCTGTCAGTACTGTGTACTCTAATCATACAACACTCTCAGTACTGTGTACTCTGATCATAGAACACTCTCAGTACTGTGTACTCTGATCATACAACACTCTCAGTACTGTGTACTCTGATCATACAACACTCTGTCAGTACTGTGTACTCTGATCATACAACACTCTGTCAGTACTGTGTACTCTGATCATACAACACTCTGTCAGTACTGTGTACACTGATCATACAACACTCCGTCAGATCTGTGTACTCTGATCATACAACACTCTCTGTACTGTGTACTCTGATCATACAACACTCTGTCAGTACTGTGTACTCTGATCATACAACACTCTGTCAGTACTGTGTACACTGATCATACAACACTCTGTCAGTACTGTGTACTCTGATCATACAACACTCTCAGTACTGTGTACTCTGATCATACAACTCTCTGTCAGTACTGTGTACTCTGATCATACAACACTGTCTCAGTACTGTGTACTCTGATCATAAAACACTCTGTCAGTATTGTGTTCTCTGATCATACAACACTGTCAGTACTGTGTACTCTGATCATACAACACTCTGTCAGTACTGTGTACTCTGATCATACAACACTCTGTCAGTACTGTGTACTCTGATCATACAACACTCTCAGTACTGTGTACTCTGATCATATAACACTGTCAGTACTGTGTACTCTGATCATACAACACTCTCAGTACTGTGTACTCTGATCATACAACACTGAATGTACTGTGTACTCTGATCATACAACAGTCTCTCAGTGCTGTGTACTCTGATCATACAACTGTCTGTCAGTACTGTGTACTCTGATCATACAACACTCTGTCAGTACTGTGTACTCTGATCATACAACACTCTCAGTACTGTGTACTCTGATCATACAACACTCTGTCTGTCATGTGTACTCTGATCATACCATATTCTCTGTACTTTGTACTCTGATCATACAACACTGACAATACTGTGTACTCTGATCATACAACACTCTGTCAGTACTGTGTACACTGATCATACAACACTCTATCAGTATCGTGTACTCTGAGCATGCATGTCTGTCTCAGTACTGTGTACTCTGATGATACAACTCTCTGTCAGTATTGTTTACTCTGAGCATGCATGTCTGTCTCAGTACTGTGTACTCTGATCATACAACACTCTGTCAGTACTGTGTACTCTGATCATACAACACTCTGTCAGTACTGTGTACACTGATCATACAACACTCTGTCAGTACTGTGTACTCTGATCATACAACACTGTCAGTACTGTGTACTCTGATCATACAACACTCTCAGTACTGTGTACTCTGATCATGCAACACTGAATGTACTGTGTACTCTGATCATACAACAGTCTCTCAGTGCTGTGTACTCTGATCATACAGCACTCTGTCAGTACTGCGTACACTGATTATACAACACTGTCTCAGTACTGTGTACTCTGATCATACAACACTCTGTCAGTACTGTGTACTCTGATCATACAACACTCTCAGTACTGTGTACTCTGATCATACAACACTCTGTCAGTACTGTGTACTCTGATCATACAACACTCTCTCAGTACTGTGTACACTGATCATACAACACTCCGTCAGTACTGTGTACTCTGATCATACAACACTCTGTCAGTACTGTGTACTCTGATCATACAACACTCTCTCAGTACTGTGTACTCTGATCATACAACACTCTGTCAGTACTGTGTACTCTGATCATACAACACTGTCTCAGTACTGTGTACTCTGATCATACAACACTCTGTCAGTACTGTGTACTCTGATCATACAACACTCTGTCAGTACTGTGTACTCTGATCATACAACACTCTCAGTACTGTGTACTCTGATCATACAACACTCTGTCAGTACTGTGTACTCTGATCATACAACACTCTCTCAGTACTGTGTACTCTGATCATATAACACTTTCAGTACTGTGTACTCTGATCATACAACTCTCTGTCAGTACTGTGTACTCTGATCATACAACACTCTCTCGGTACTGTGTACTCTGATCATACAATACTATCTCAGTACTGTGTACTCTGATCATACAGCGCTCTGTCAGGACTGTGTACTCTGAGCATACAACACTCTGTCAGTACTGTGTACTCTGATCATACAACACTCTGTCAGTACTGTGTACTCTGATCATACAACACTCTGTCAGTACTGTGTACTCTGATCATACAACACTCTCAGTACTGTGTACTCTGATCATACAACACTCTGTCAGTACTGTGTACTCTGATCATACAACACTCTGAAGGTACTGTGTACTCTGATCATACAACACTCTGTCAGTACTGTGTACTCTGATCATACAACACTCTGTCAGTACTGTGTACTCTGATCATGCAACACTCTCTCAGTACTGTGTACTCTGATCATACAACACTCTCAGTACTGTGTACTCTGATCATACAGCACTCTGTCAGTACTGTGTACTCTGATCATACAACACTCTGTCAGTACTGTGTACTCTGATCATACAACACAGCGTCAGTACTGTGTACTCTGATCATACAACACTCTGTCAGTACTGTGTACTCTGATCATACAACACTGTATCAGTACTGTGTACTCTGATCATAGAACACTCTCAGTACTGTGTACTCTGATCATACAACACTCTGTCAGTACTGTGTACTCTGATCATACAACACTTTCTCAGTACTGTGTACTCACATCATACAACACTCTGTCAGTACTGTGTACTCTGATCATTCAACACTCTGTTAGTACTGTGTACTCTGATCATACAACACTCTGTCAGTACTGTGTACGCTGATCATACAACACTCTCTCAGTACTGTGTACACTGATCATACAACACTCTGTCAGTACTGTGTACTCTGATCATACAACACTCTGTCAGTACTGTGTACTCTGATCATACAACACTCTGTCAGTACTGTGTACTCTGATCATACAACACTCTGTCAGTACTGTGTACTCTGATCATACATCACTGTCTCAGTACTGTGTACTCTGATCATACAACACTCTGTCAGTACTGTGTACTCTGATCATACAACACTGTCAGTACTGTGTACTCTGATCATACAACACTCTGTCAGTACTGTGTACTCTGATCATACAACACTCTGTCAGTACTCTGTACTCTGATCATACAACACTCTCTCAGTACTGTGTACTCTGATCATACAACACTGTCAGTACTGTGTACTCTGATCATACAACACTCTGTCAGTACTGTGTACTCTGATCATGCAACACTGAATGTACTGTGTACTCTGATCATACAACAGTCTCTCAGTGCTGTGTACTCTGATCATACAACTGTCTGTCAGTATTGTTTACTCTGATCATACATCTCTGTCTCAGTACTGTGTACTCTGATCATAAAACACGCTGTCCGTACTGTGTTCTCTGATCATACAACACTCTCAGTACTGTGTACTCTGATCATACAACACTCTGTCAGTACTGTGTACTCTGATCATACAACACTCTCTCAGTATTGTGTACACTGATCATACAACACTCTGTCAGTACTGTGTACACTGATCATACAACACTCTATCAGTATCGTGTACTCTGATCATACAACACAATCTCAGTACTGTGTACTCTGATCATACAACTCTCTGTCAGTATTGTTTACTCTGAGCATACATCACTGTCTCAGTACTGTGTACTCTGATCATACAACACTCTGTCAGTACTGTGTACTCTGATCATACAACACTGTCAGTACTGTGTACTCTGATCATACAACACTCTCAGTACTGTGTACTCTGATCATACAACACTCTGTCAGTACTGTGTACTCTGATCATAAAACACTCTGTCTGTATTGTGTTCTCTGATCATACAACATTGTCAGTACTGTGTACTCTGATCATACAACACTCTGTCAGTACTGTGTACTCTGATCCTATAACACTGTATCAGCACTGTGTACTCTGTTCATTCAACACTTTCTCAGTACTGTGTACTCTGATCATACAACACTCTGTCAGTACTGTGTACTCTGATCATACAACACTCTCAGTACTGTGTACTCTGATCATACAACACTCTGTCAGTACTGTGTACTCTGATCATATAACACTCTCAGTACTGTGTACTCTGATCATACAACACTCTGTCAGTACTGTGTACTCTGATCATACAACACTCTCTCAGTACTGTGTACTCTGATCATACAACACTCTGTCAGTACTGTGTACACTGATCATACAACACTCTGTCAGTACTGTGTACTCTGATCATACAACACTCTCTCAGTACTGTGTACTCTGATCATACAACACTCTGTCAGTACTGTGTACTCTGATCATACAACACTTTCTCAGTACTGTGTACACTGTTCATACAACACTCTGTCAGTTCTGTGTACTCTGATCATACAACACATGGTCAGTACTGTGTGCTCTGATTGTATAACTCATTCTCAGTAGTGTGCACTCTGACCGTACAACTCTCGGTCAGTACTGTGTACTCTGATCATACAACACTCTGTCAGCACTGTGTACTCTAATCATAGAACACTGTCAGTACTGTGTACTCTGATCATAGAACACTCTCAGTACTGTGTACTCTGATCATACAACACTCTCAGTACGGTGTATTCTGATCATACAACACTCTCTCAGCACTGTGTACAATGATCATACAACACTCTGTCAGTACTGTGTACTCTGATCATACAACACTGTCTCAGTACTGTGTACTCTGATCATAAAGCAGTCTGTCGCTACTGTGTACTCTGATTACATAACACTCTCGGTACTGTGTACTCTAATCGTGCAACACTCTGTCAGTACTGTGTACTCTGATCATACAACACTCTCTCAGTACTGTGTACACTGATCATACAACACTCTGTCAGTACTGTGTACACTGATCATACAACACTCTGTCAGTACTGTGTACTCTGATCACACAACACTCTATCAGTACTGTGTACTCTGATCATACAACTCTCTGTCAGTATTGTTTACTCTGAGCATGCATCTCTGTCTCAGTACTGTGTACTCTGATCATACAACAGTCTGTCAGTACTGTGTACTCTGATCATACAACACTGTCAGTATTGTGTACTCTGATCATACAACACTCTCAGTACTGTGTGCTCTGATCATACAACACTCTGTCAGTATTGTGTACTCTGATCATACAACACTCTCTATAGTGTGTACTCTGATTATATAACACTGTCAGTATTGTGTACTCTGATCATACAACACTCTCAGTACTGTGTACTCTGATCATGCAACACTGAATGTACTGTGTACTCTGATCATACAACAGTCTCTCAGTGCTGTGTACTCTGATCATACAACTGTCTGTCAGTATTGTTTACTCTGATCATACATCTCTGTCTCAGTACTGTGTACTCTGATCATAAAGCAGTCTGTCGCTACTGTGTACTCTGATTACATAACACTCTCGGTACTGTGTACTCTAATCGTGCAACACTCTGTTAGTACTGTGTACTCTGATGATACAACACTCTCTCAGTACTGTGTACACTGATCATACAACACTCTGTCAGTACTGTGTACACTGATCATACAACACTCTATCAGTATCGTGTACTCTGATTACACAACACAATATCAGTACTGTGTACTCTGATGATACAACTCTCTGTCAGTATTGTTTACTCTGAGCATGCATCTCTGTCTCAGTACTGTGTACTCTGATCATACAACAGTCTGTCAGTACTGTGTACTCTGATCATACAACACTGTCAGTACTGTGTACTCTGATCATACAACACTCTCAGTACTGTGTACTCTGATCATACAACACTCTGTCAGTATTGTGTACTCTGATCAAACAACACTCTGTCAGTACTGTGTACTCTGATTAGTACAACACTCTGTCAGTACTGTGTACTCTGATCGTACAACACTCTGTCAGTACTGTGTACTCTGATCATACAACACTCTGTCAGTACTGTGTACTGTGATTATACAACACTCTCTCAGTACTGTGTACTCTGATCATACAACACTCTGTCAGTACTGTGTACTCTGATCATACAACACTCTGTCAGTACTGTGTACTCTGATCATACAACACTGTCTCAGTACTGTGTACTCTGATCATACAACACTCTGTCACTACTGTGTACTCTGATCACACAACACTCTGTCAGTACTGTGTACTCTGATCATACAACAATCTGTCAGTACTGTGTACTCTGATCATACAACACTTTCTCAGTACTGTGTACTCAGATTATACAACACTCTGTCAGCACTGTGTACGCTGATCATACAACACTCTCTCAGTACTGTGTACTCTGATCATACAACACTCTGTCAGTACTGTGTACTCTGATCATACAACACTCTGTCAGTACTGTGTACTCTGATCATACAACACTCTGTCAGTACTGTGTACTCTGATCATACAACACTCTCAGTACTGTGTACTCTGATCATACAACACTCTGTCAGTACTGTGTACTCTGATCATACAACACTCTGTCAGTACTGTGTACTCTGATCATACAACACTCTGTCAGTACTGTGTACTCTGATCATACAACACTGTGACAGCACTGTGTACTCTGATCATACAACACTCTCAGTACTGTGTATCTTGATCATGCAACACTCTGTTAGTACTGTGCACTATGATCATACAACACTCTGTCAGTACAATGTACTCTGATCATACAACACTTTCTCAGTACTGTGTACTCTGATCATACAACACTCTGTCAGTACTGTGTACTCTGATCATACAACACTCTGTCAGTACTGTGTACTCTGATCATACAACACTCTGTCAGTACTGTGTACTCTGATCATACAACACTCTGTCAGTACTGTGCACTCTGATCATACAACACTCTGTCAGTACTGTGTACTCTGATCATACAACACTCTCTCAGTACTGTGTACACTGATCATACAACACTCTCACAGTACTGTGTACTCTGATCATACAACACTCTCTCAGTACTGTGTACACTGATCATACAACACTCTCAGTACTGTGTACTCTGATCATACAACACTCTGTCAGTACTGTGTACTCTGATCATACAACACTCTGTCAGTACTGTGTACTCTGATCATATAACACTCTCAGTACTGTGTACTCTGATCAAACAACACTCTGTCAGTACTGTGTACTCTGATCATAGAACACTCTCAGTACTGTGTACTCTGATCATACAACACTCTGTCAGTACTGTGTACTCTGATCATACAACACTGTCAGTACTGTGTACTCTGATCATACAACACTCTGTCAGTACTGTGTACTCTGATCATACAACACTCTCTGTACTGTGTACTCTGATCATACAACACTGACAGTACTGTGTACTCTGATCATACAACACTCTGTCAGTACTGTGTACTCTGATCATACAACACTCTGTCAGTACTGTGTACACTGATCATACAACACTCTGTCAGTACTGTGTACTCTGATCGTATAACACATTGTCAGTACTGTGTACTCTGATCATACAACACTCTCTCAGTACTGTGTACGCTGATCATTCAACTCTCCCTCAGTACTGTGTACACTGATCATACAACACACTGTCAGTACTGTGTACACTGATCATACAACACTCTGTCAGTACTGTGTACTCTGATCATACAACACTCTGTCAGTACTGTGTACTCTGATCATACAACACTCTGTCAGTACTGTGTACTCTGATCATACAACACTTTCTCAGTACTGTGTACTCTGATCATACAACACTCTGTCAGTACTGTGTACACTGATCATACAACACTCTCTCAGTACTGTGTACTCTGATCATACAACACAATCTCAGTACTGTGTACTCTAATCATACAACTCTCTGTCAGTATTGTTTACTCTGAGCATGCATCTCTGTCTCAGTACTGTGTACTCTGATCATAAAGCAGTCTGTCAGTACTGTGTACTCTGATCATACAACAGTCTCTCAGTGCTGTGTACTCTGATCATACAACAGTCTCTCAGTCCTGTGTACTCTAATCATACAACTCTCTGTCAGTATTGTTTACTCTGATCATACATCTCTGTCTCAGTACTGTGTACTCTGATCATAAAGCAGTCTGTCGCTACTGTGTACTCTGATTACATAACACTCTCGGTACTGTGTACTCTAATCGTGCAACACTCTGTTAGTACTGTGTACTCTGATGATATAACACCCTCTCAGTATTGTGTACACTGATCATACAACACTCTGTCAGTACTGTGTACTCTGATCATACAACACTCTCTCAGTACTGTGTACTCTGATCATACAACACTCTGTCAGTACTGTGTACTCTGATCATACAACACTCTGTCAGTACTGTGTACTCTGATCATACAACACTCTGTCAGTACTGTGTACTCTGATCATACAACACTGTGTCAGTACTGTGTACTCTGATCATACAACACTCTCAGTACTGTGTACTCTGATCATACAACACTCTATCAGTACTGTGTACTCTGATCATACAACACTCTGTCAGTACTGTGTACTCTGATCATACAACACTCTGTCAGTACTGTGTACTCTGATCATACAACACTCTGTCAGTACTGTGTACTCTGATCATACAACACTCTCAGTACTGTGTACTCTGATCATATAACACTCTCTCAGTACTGTGTACACTGATCATACAACACTCTGTCAGTACTGTGTACTCTGATCATATAACACTCTCTCAGTACTGTGTACTCTGACCATGCAACACCCTTTCAGTACTGTGTACACTGATCATACAACTCTCTGTCAGTACTCTGTACTCTGATCATACAACACTCTGTCAGTACTGTGTACTCTGATCATACAACACTCTCTCAGTACTGTGTACACTGATCATACAACACTCTGTCAGTACAGTGTATTCTGATCATACAACACTCTCTCAGTACTGTGTACACTGATCATACAACACTCTCACAGTGATGTGTACTCTGATCATACAACACTCTGTCAGTACTGTGTACACTGATCATATAACACTCTGTCAGTACTGTGTACTCTGATCATACAACACTCTGTCAGTACTGTGTACTCTGATCATACAACACTCTCAGTACTGTGTACTCTGATCATACAACACTCTGTCAGTACTGTGTACTCTGATCATACAACACTCTGTCAGTACTGTGTACTCTGATCATACAACACTCTCAGTACTGTGTACTCTGATCATACAACACTCTCTCAGTACTGTGTACTCTGATCATACAACTCTCTCAGTACTGTGTACTCTGATCATACAATTCTCTGTCAGTACTGTGTACTCTGATCATACAACACTCTCAGTACTGTGTACTCTGATCATACAACACTCTGTCAGTACTGTGTACTCTGATCATACAACACTGTCAGTACTGTGTACTCTGATCATACAACACTCTGTCAGTACTGTGTACTCTGATCATACAACACTCTGTCAGTACTGTGTACTCTGATCATACAACACTCTGTCAGTACTGTGTACTCTGATCATACAACACTCTGTCAGTACTGTGTATTTTGTTAGTACAACACTCTGTCAGTACTGTGTACTCTGATCATACAACACACTGTCAAGAATGTGTACTTTGATCATACAACACCTTCTCAGTACTGTGTACTCTGATCATAAAACTATCTGTCTGTACCATGTTCTCTGATCATACAACACATCAGTACTGTGTACTCTGATCATGCAACACTCTGTTAGTACTGTGTACTCTGATCATACAACACTCTGTCAGTACTGTGTACTCTGATCATACAACACTTTCTCAGTACTGTGTACTCTGATCATACAACACTCTGTCAGTACTGTGTACTCTGATCATACAACACTCTGTTAGTACTGTGTACTCTGATCATACAACACTCTGTCAGTACTGTGTACTCTGATCATACAACACTGTCTCAGTACTGTGTACTCTGATCATACAACACTCTGTCAGTACTGTGTACTCTGATCATACAAAACTCTGTCAGTACTGTGCACTCTGATCATACAACACACTGTCAGTACTGTGTAGACTAATCATACAACACTCGCTGTACTGTGTACACTTATCATACAACTCTCTCAGTACCGTGTACTCTGATTATACAACACTCTGTCAGTACTGTGTACGCTGAGCATACAACACTCTCTCAGTACTGTGTACACTGATCATACAACACTCCGTCAGATCTGTGTGCTCTGATCATATAACACTCTCAGTACTGTGTACTCTGATCATACAACACTCTGTCAGTACTGTGTACTCTGATCATACGACACTCTGTCAGCACTGTGTACTCTGATCAGACAACACTCTGACAGTACTGTGTACTCTGATCATACAACACTCTGTCAGTACTGTGTACTCTGATCATACAACACTCTGTCAGTACTGTGTACTCTGATCATACAACACTCTCTCAGTACTGTGTACTCTGATCATACAACACTCTCAGTACTGTGTACTCTGATCATACAACACTCTGTCAGTACTGTGTACTCTGATCATACAACACTCTGTCAGTACTGTGTACTCTGATCAGACAACACTCTGTCAGTACTGTGTACTCTGATCATACAACACTCTCAGTACTGTGTACTCTGATCATACAACACTCTGTCAGTACTGTGTACTCTGATCATACAACTCTGTCAGTACTGTGTACTCTGATCATACAACACTCTGTCAGTACTGTGTACTCTGATCATACAACACTCTCTCAGTACTGTGTACTCTGATCATACAACACTCTGTCAGTACTGTGTTCTCTGATCATACAACACTGTCAGTACTGTGTACTCTGATCATGCAACACTCTGTCAGTACTGTGTACTCTGATCATACAGCACTCTGTCAGTACTGTGTACTCTGATTATACAACCCTCTGTCAGTACTGTGTACACTGATCATACAACACTCTGTCAGTACTGTGTACTCTGATCATACAACACTCTGTCAGTACAGTGTACTCTGATCATACAACACTCTGTCAGTACTGTGTACTCTGATCATACAACACTCTGTCAGTACTGTGTACTCTGATCATACAACACTCTCAGTACTGTGTACTCTGATCATACAACACTCTGTCAGTACTGTGTACTCTGATCATACAACACTCTGTCAGTACTGTGTACTCTGATCATACAACACTTTCTCAGTACTGTGCACTCAGATTATACAACACTCTGTCAGTACTGTGTACGCTGATCATACAACACTCTCTCAGTACTGTGTACTCTGATCATACAACACTCTGTCAGTACTGTGTACACTGATCATACAACACTCTGTCAGTACTGTGTACTCTGATCATACAACACTCTCAGTACTGTGTACACTGATCATACAACACTCTCAGTACTGTGTACTCTGATCATACAACACTCTGTCAGTACTGTGTACACTGATCATACAACACTCTCTCAGTACTGTGTACTCTGATCATACAACACTCTGTCAGTACTGTGTACTCTGATCATACAACACTCTCTCAGTACTGTGTTGTCTGATCATATAACACTCTCAGTACTGTGTACTCTGATCAAACAACACTCTGTCAGTACTGTGTACTCTGATCATAGAACACTCTCAGTACTGTGTATTCTGATCATACAACACTCTCTCAGTACTGTGAACAATGACCATACAACACTCTCAGTACTGTGTAATCTGATCATGCAACACTCTCAGTTACTGTGTACTCTGATCATACAACACTCTGTCAGTACTGTGTACTCTGATCATACAACACTCTGTCAGTACTGTGTACTCTGATCATACAACACTCTCAGTACTGTGTACTCTGATCATACAACACTCTGTCAGTACTGTGTACTCTGATCATACAACACTCTGTCAGTACTGTGTACTCTGATCATACAACACTCTGTCAGTACTGTGTACTCTGATCATACAACACTCTGTCAGCACTGTGTACTCTGATCATACAACACTCTCAGTACTGTGTACTCTGATCATACAACACTGTCAGTACTGTGTACTCTGATCATACAACACTCTGTCAGTACTGTGTACTCTGATCATACAACACTCTGTCAGTACTGTGTACTCTGATCATACAACACTCTGTCAGTACTGTGTACTCTGATCATACAACACTCTGTCAGTACTGTGTACTCTGATCATACAACACTGTCAGTACTGTGTACTCTGATCATACAACACTCTGTCAGTACTGTGTACTCTGATCATACAACACTCTGTCAGTACTGTGTACTCTGATCATACAACACTCTGTCAGTACTGTGTACTCTGATCATACAACACTCTGTCAGTACTGTGTGCTCTGATCATACATCACTCTGTCAGTACTGTGTACTCTGATCATACAACACTCTGTCAGTACTGTGTACTCTGATCATATAACACTCTCAGTACTGTGTACTCTGATCATGCAACACTCTGTCAGTACTGTGTACTCTGATCATACAACACTCTGTCAGTACTGTGTACTCTGATCATACAACACTTTCTCAGTACTGTGCACTCAGATTATACAACACTCTGTCAGTACTGTGTACGCTGATCATACAACACTCTCTCAGTACTGTGTACACTGATCATACAACACTCTGTCAGTACTGTGTACTCTGATCATACAACACTCTGTCAGTACTGTGTACACTGATCATACAACACTCTCAGTACTGTGTACACTGATCATACAACACTGGAAGTACTGTGTACTCTGATCATACAACAGCTCTATCAGTACTGTGTACACTGATCATACAACACTCTCTCAGTACTGTGTACTCTGATCATACAACACTCTGTCAGTACTGTGTACTCTGATCATACAACACTCTGTCAGTACTGTGTACTCTGATCATATAGTACTCTCAGTACGGTGTACTCTGATGATACAACTCTCATTCAGTACTGTGTACTGTGATCATACGACACTCTGTCAGTACTGTGTACTCTGATCATACAACACTCTCTCAGTACTGTGTACACTGATCATACAACACTCTGTCAGTACTGTGTACTCTGATCATATAACACTCTCAGTACTGTGTACTCTGATCATACAACACTCTGTCAGTACTGTGTACTCTGATCATACAACACTCTGTCAGTACTGTGTACTCTGATCATACAACACTCTCAGTACTGTGTACTCTGATCATACAACACTCTGTCAGTACTGTGTACTCTGATCATACAACACTCTGTCAGTACTGTGTACTCTGATCATACAACACTCTGTCAGTACTGTGTACTCTGATCATAGAACACTCTCAGTACTGTGTACTCTGATCATACAACACTCTCTGAGTACTGTTTTGTCTTATCATATAACACTCTCAGTACTGTGTACTCTGATCATACAACACTCTGTCAGTACTGTGTACTCTGATCATACAACACTGTCAGTACTGTGTACTCTGATCATACAACACTCTGTCAGTACTGTGTACACTGATCATACAACACTCTGTCAGTACTGTGTACTCTGATCATACAACACTTTCTCAGTACTGTGCACTCAGATTATACAACACTCTGTCAGTACTGTGTACGCTGATCATACAACACTCTGTCAGTACTGTGTACTCTGATCATAAAACACTCTGTCTGTATTGTGTTCTCTGATCATACAACATTGTCAGTACTGTGTACTCTGATCATACAGCACTCTGTCAGTACTGTGTACTCTGATCATACAACACTCTGTCAGTACTGTGTACTCTGATCATACAACTCTGTCAGTACTGTGTACACTGATCATACAACACTCTGTCAGTACTGTGTACTCTGATCATACAACACTCTCTCAGTACTGTGTACTCTGATCATACAACACTCTTTCAGTACTGTGTAGGCTGATCATACAACACTGTAACTACTGTGTACGGTGATCATACAACAGTCAGTCAGTACTGTGTACTCTGATCATACAACACTCTGTCAGTACTGTGTACTCTGATCATACAACACTCTGTCAGTACTGTGTACACTGATCATACAACACTCTGTCAGTACTGTGTACTCTGATCATACAACACTCTCAGTACTGTGTACTCTGATCATACAACACTCTGTCAGTACTGTGTACTCTGATCATACAACACTCTGTCAGTACTGTGTACTCTGATCATACAACACTCTCAGTACTGTGTACTCTGATCATACAACACTCTGTCAGTACTGTGTACTCTGATCATACAACACTCTGTCAGTACTGTGTACTCTGATCATACAACACTCTCTCAGTACTGTGTACTCTGATCATACAACACTCTGTCAGTACTGTGTACACTGATCATATAACACTCTCTCAGTACTGTGTACTCTGATCATACAACACTCTGTCAGTACTGTGTTCACTGATCATACAACACTCTGTCAGTACTGTGTACTCTGATCATACAACACTCTGTCAGTACTGTGTACACTGATCATACAACACTGTCAGTACTGTGTACTCTGATCATACAACACTCTGTCAGTACTGTGTACTCTGATCATACAACACTCTCTCAGTACTGTGTACTCTGATCATACAACACTCTGTCAGTACTGTGTACTCTGATCATACAACACTCTGTCAGTACTGTGTACTCTGATCATACAACACTCTCAGTACTGTGTACTCTGATCATACAACACTCTGTCACTACTGTGTACTGTGATCATACAACACTCTATCAGTACTGTGTACTCTGATCATACAACACTCTGTCAGTACTGTGTACTCTGATCATACAACACTCTGTCAGTACTGTGTACTCTGATCATACAACTCTCTCTCAGTACTGTGTACTCTGATCATATAACACTCTCTCAGTACTGTGTACTCTGATCGTATAATGAATTGTCAGTACTGTGTACTCTGATCGTACAACACTCTGTCAGTACTGTGTACTCTGATCATACAACACTCTGTCAGTACTGTGTACTCTGATCATACAACACTCTGTCAGTACTGTGTACTCTGATCATACAACACTCTGTCAGTACTGTGTACTCTGATCATACAACACTGTCAGTACTGTGTACTCTGATCATACAACACTCTGTCAGTACTGTGTACTCTGATCATACAACACTCTCTCAGTACTGTGTACTCTGATCATACAACACTCTCAGTACTGTGTACTCTGATCATACAACACTCTCTCAGTACTGTGAACAATGATCATACAACACTCTCAGTACTGTGTAATCTGATCATACAACACTCTGTCAGTACTGTGTACTCTGATCATACAACACTCTGTCAGTACTGTGTACACTGATCATACAACACTCTCAGTACTGTGTACACTGATCATACAACACTCTCTCAGTACTGTGTGCACTGATCATACAACACACTGTCAGTACTGTGTGCTCTGGTCATACAACACTCTGTCAGTATTGTGTACTCTGATCATACAACACTCTCTCAGTACTGTGTACTCTCATCATATAACGCATTGTCAGTACTGTGTACTCTGATCATACAACACTCTGTCAGTACTGTGTACTCTGATCATACAACACTCTGTCAGTACTGTGTACTCTGATCATACAACACTCTGTCAGTACTGTGTACTCTGATCATATAACACTCTCTCAGTACTGTGTACTCTGATCATACAACACTCTGTCAGTACTGTGTACTCTGATCATAGAACACTCTCAGTACTGTGTACTCTGATCATACAACACTCTCTCAGTACTGTGTACTCTGATCATATAACACTCTCAGTACTGTGTACTCTGATCAAACAACTCTCTGTCAGTACTGTGTACTCGGATTACAGAGCAGTCTATGTACTGTGTAGTCTGATCATACAACACTGTGTCAGTACTGTGTACACTGATCATATAACAATATCTCAGTACTGTGTACTCTGATCATACAACACTCCATCAGTACTGTGTACTCTGATCATGTAACACTCTGTCAGTACTGTGTACTGTGATCATAGCACACTCTCATTACTGTGTACTCTGATCATACAACACTCTCTCAGTACTGTGTACTCTGATCATACAACACTCTGTCAGTACTGTGTACTCTGATCATACAACATTCTGTCTATACTGTGTACACTGATCATATAACACTCTGTCAGTACTGTGGACCCTGATGTTATAAAACATTGTCAGTACTGTGTACTCTGATCATACATCTTTCTTTAAATACTGTGTACTCTGATCATACAACACACTGTCAGTACTGTGTACTCTGATCATACATCACTAGGTCTGTACTGTGTACTGTGATCATACAACACTCTGTCAGTACTGTGTACTCTGATCATACCGCACTCTGTCCGTACTGTGTTCACTGATCATACAAAACTCTCTCAGTACTGTGCACTCTGATCATACAAAGCATTCACAGTACTATGTATACTGATCATATAACACTCTCTCAGGACTGTGCACTCTGATCATACATCACTCTCTCAGTACTGTGTACACTGATCATACTCTACAGTGTTAGTACTGTGTGCTCTAATCATACAACATTCTGTAAGCACAGTGTACACTGAGTACACAACAGTCTCACAGTACTGTGGACTCGGATCTTATAGTGTTGTACAATCAGAGTACATAGTACACTGTCAGTACTATGTACTCTGATTGTACAACACTCCTTTAGTACTAGGTACTGCGATCATACAGCACTCTCATGACTGTATACTCTCATCAAACAACTCTCAGTCAATGCTGTCTACTCCGATCACAGAACACTCTATGTACTGTGTACTCTGATCATACAACACTCTGTCAGTACTGTGTACTCTGATCATATAACACTCTGTCAGTATTGTGTATTCTGATCGTACAACACTCTGTCAGTACTGTGTACGCTGATCATGCAGCAGTCTGTCGGTATTGTGTACACAGATTATACAAAAGTCTCTCAGTCGTTTGCACTCTGATCGTATAACGCTCTGTCAGTACTGTGTACTCTGATCCTTTAACACATCTCAGTACTGTGTACTCTGATAATACAACACTCTGTCAGGACTGTATACTGTGATCATATAAAGCTCTCTCAGTACTGTGCACTCTGATCGTACAACACTCTGTCAGTACTGTGTACTCTGATCCTTTAACACATCTCAGTACTGTGTACTCTGATAATACAACACTCTGTCAGTACTGTGTACTGTGATCATATAACACTCTCTCAGTACTGTGTACTCTGATCATATAACTCTGTCTGTACTGTGTACTCTGATCATACAACACTCTCTCAGTACTGTGTCCTATGATCATACAACTCTCTCAGTACTGTGTACTCTGATCATCGAACCCTCTGCTAGTACTGTGCTCTCTGATCATACAGTGCTCCGTCTGTTTTGTGTACACTGATCACACAACACTCTCAGTACTTGTATACTGGTCATACAACACTCTCTCAGTACTGTGTACACTGATCATACACTACACTCTTAGAACTGTGTACTCTGATCATACAACATTCTGTCAGCACAGTGCACACTGAGTACACAACGTTCTCTCAGTACTGTGGACTCTGATCTTATAACACATTGTCAGTACTGTGTACTCTGATCATACAGCACTCTCAGGACTGTGTACTCTCATCAAACAACTCTCTGACAATGCTGTCTACTTGGATCATAGAACGCTCTATGTACTATGTACTCTGATAATACAACACTGTGTCAGTACTGTGTACACTGATCATATAACAATATCTCAGAACTGTGTACTCTGATCGTACAACACTCTGTCAGTACTGTGTACTCTGATCATACAACACTCTGTCAGTACTGTGTACAC
Source organism: Mobula hypostoma (assembly GCF_963921235.1). NCBI lineage: Eukaryota > Metazoa > Chordata > Chondrichthyes > Myliobatiformes > Myliobatidae > Mobula > Mobula hypostoma. The sequence continues at coordinate 69,931,245 of NC_086105.1, forward strand.
TGATCATACAACACTCTCTCAGTACTGTGTACTCTGATCATACAACACTCTCTCAGTACTGTGTACACTGATGATACAAAACTCTGTCAGTACTGTGTACTCTGATCGTACAACATTCTGACTATACTGTGTACACTGATCATATAACACTCTGTCAGTACTGTGGACTCTGATCATACCGCTCTCTGTCCGTACTGTGTTCACTGATCATACAAAACTCTCTCAGTACTGTGTACTCTGATTATACAGCACAGTAAATACTTTGTACGCTGATCAAACAACTCTCTGTCAGTACTCTCTACTCTGACAATAGAACGCTCTCATTACTGTGTACTCTGATCATACAACACTCTGTTAGTTGTGTGTTCACTGATCATACAAAACTCTGTCAGTTCTGTGCACTCTGATCATGCAAAGCACTCTCTGCCCTGTGTACACTGATCACACAACACTCTCGGTACTGTGTGCTCTGATCATACAACATTCTGTCAGTACTGTGTACTCTGATCATAAAACACTCTGTCCGTATTGTGTTCTCTAATCATACAACACTCTCTGTACTGCGAACTCTGATAATACAGCACTCTGTTAGTACTGTGTATACTGATCGTTCGGCACTCTTGGTACTGTGTACTCAGATCAAACAACTCTCTGTCAGTATTGTCTACTTGGATCATAGAACACTCTAAGTACTGTGTACTCTGATCAAACAACTCTCTGTCAGTACTCTGTACACTGATCATATAACACTCTCTCAGTACTGTGTACTCTGATCGTACAACGCATTGTCAGTACTGTGTACTCTGATCGTACATCACTCTAACAGTACTGTGTAGTCTCATCGTACAAAACTCTGTCAGTACTGTGCACTCTGACGATACAAAGCAGACTCAGTACTGTGTACACTGATCATACACTACACTGTTAGTACTGTGGGCTCTGATCATAAAATATTCTGTAAGCACAGTGTACACTGATCACACAACACTCTCTCAGTACTGTGGACTCTGATCTTATAACACATTGTCAGTACTGTGTACTCTGATCGTACAACACTCTTTCAGTACTATGTACTCTGATCATACAACACTCTCAGGACTGTGTACTCTCATCAAACAATTCAGTCAATGCTGTCTAATCAGATCACAGAACACTCTATGTACTCTGTACTCTGATCATACAACACTGTGTCAGTACTGTATACACTGATCATATAACAATATCTCAGTATTGTGTACTCTTATCATACAACACTCTGTCAGTACTGTGTATACTGATCATATAGTACTCCGTCAGTACTGTGTACTCTGATCATGCAGCACTCTGTCAGTACTGTGTACACAGATTATACAACACTCTCTCAGTCGTTTGCAATCTGATCATATAACATTCTCTCAACACTGTGGACACTGATCGAATAACACATTGTCAGTACTGTGTACTCTGATCGTACAACACTCTGTCAGTACTGCGTACTCTGATCATTCATCACACTTTAAGTACTGTGTACTCTGATCATAGAACACTCTGTCAGTACGGTGTAATCTGAACATAGTACACTCTGTCAGTACTGTGTACTCTGATCCTTTAACGCATCTCAGTACTGTGTACTCTGATAATTCAACACTCTGTCAGGACTGTGTACTGTGATCATATAAAACTCTCTCAGTACTGTGCACTCTGATTGTACAACACTCTGTCAGTACTGTGTACTCTGATCACACAACACTCTGTCAGTACTGTGTACTCTGATCATACAACACTGTGTCAGTACTGTGTACTCTGATCATACAACACTCTCAGTACTGTGTACTCTGATCATACAACACTCTCAGTACTGTGTACTCTGATCATACAACACTCTGTCAGTACTGTGTACTCTGATCATACAACACTGTGTCAGTACTCTGTACCCTGATCATACAACACTCTCAGTACAATATAATCTGATCATACAACACTCTCAGTACTGTGTACTCTGATCATCGAATTCTCTGCCAGTACTGTGCTCTCTGATCATACAGCGTTCCGTCTGTTCTGTGTACACTGATCACACAACACTGTAAGTACTGCGTACACTAAACACACAACATGTTGTCAGTACTGTGCACGCTGATCATACAACACTCTCTGTACTGTGTACACTGATCATAAAGACTCTGTCAGTACTGTGTACTCTGATCATACAACACTCACTCAGTACTGTGTGCTCTGATCATACGACACTCTGTTAGTATTGTGTACACTGACCATATAACACTCTGTCAGTTCTGAGTACTCTCATCATATAACACATTCTCAGTACTGTGTACCCTGACCATACATCTCTCCGTCAGTACTGTGTACTCTGATCATACAACACTCTCTCAGTACTGTGTACTCTGATCATACAACATTCTGTCAGTACTGTGTACACTGATTACACAACACTCTCTCAGTACTGTGTACTCTGATCGTATAACACATTCTCAGTAGTGTGTACTCTGATCATACAACACTCTTTCCGTACTGTGTACTCTGATCATACAGCACTCTCAGGACTGTGTACTCTCATCAAACAACTCTCTGTCAATGTTGTCTACTCGGATCACTGAACATTCTATGTACTGTGTACTCTGATCATACAACACTGTGTCAGTACTGTGTGCACTGATCATATAACAATATCTCAGTACTCTGTACTCTGATCATATAGTACTCCATCAGTACTGTGTACTCTGATCATGCAGCACTCTGTCGGTACTGTGTACACAGATTATACAACACTCTCTCAGTCGTGTGTACACTGATCATACAACACTTTCTCAGTACTGTGTACACTGATGACACAAAACTCTGTCAGTTCTCTGTACTCTGATCATAAACATTCTGTCTATACTGTGTACACTGATCACATAACGTTCTGTCAGTACTGTGGACTCTGATGTTATAACACATTGTCTGTACTGTGTGCTCTGATCGTACAACACACTGTCAGTACTGTGTACTTTGATCATACCACACTCTGTCCGTACTGTGTTCACTGATCATACTAAACTCTCTCAGTACTGTGCACTCTGATCATACAAAGCACTCACAGTACTGTGTACTTTGATCATACATCACTCTCAGTACTGTGTAGTCAGATCATGCAGCACTCTCTGTACTGTGTACTCTGATCATACAACAGTCTGTCAGTACTCTGTACCCTGATCATACAACACTGTGTCAGTACTGTGGACACTGATCAAATAACAATATCTCAGAACTGTGTACTCTGATCGTACAACACTCTGTCAGTACTGTGTACTCTGATCATATAGTACTCCGTCAGTACTGTGTACTCTGATCATGCAGCACTCTGTCAGTACTGTGTACACAGATTATACAACACTCTCTCAGTCGTGTGTACTCTGATCATACAACACTCGCTTAGTGCTGTGTACTCTGAACATAGAGCTCTCTGTCAGTATTGTGCTCTCTGATCATACAACTCTCTGTCAATAATGTGTACTCTGATCATACAACACTCTGTCAGTACTGTGTTCACTGATCATACTAAACTCTCTCAGTACTGTGCACTCTGATCGTACAAAGCACTCACAGTACTGTGTACTCTGATTATACAGCACTCTAAGTACAGTGTACACTGATAAAACAACTCTCTGTCAGCACTCTCTACTCTGACCATAGAACACACTCAGTACTGTGTACTCTGATCATACAACACTCTGTCAGTTGTGTGTTCACTGATCATACAAAACTCTGTCAGTTCTGTCCACTCTGATCATACAAAGCACTCTCTGTACTGTGTACACTGATCATACAACACTCTCAGTACTGTGTATACTGATCATACAACACTCTCAGTACTGTGTATACTGATCATACAACAATCTCAGTACTATGTACTCTGATCATACAACATTCTGTCAGTACTGTGTACTCTGATCATAAAACACTCTGTCCGTATTGTGTTCTCTGATCATACAACACTCTCTGTACTGCGCACTCTGATCATACAGCACTCTGTTAGTACTGTGTATACTGATCGTACGGCACTCTCGGTACTGTATACTCTGATCAAGCAACTCTCTGTCAGTATTGTCTACTCGGATCATAGAATACACTAAGTACTGTGTACTCTTGTCATACAATACTCTGTCAGTACAGTGTACACTGATCATATAACACTCTCTCAGTACTGTGTACTCTGATCGTACAACGCAGTGTAAGTACTGTGTACTCTGAACGTACAACACTCTGTCAGTACTGTGTACTTTGATCGCACATCACTGTAACAGTACTGAGTAGTCTCATCATACAGCACTCTCAGTACTGTGTACTCTGATAATACAACACTCTGTCAGTACTGTGTACTGTGATCATATGACATTCTGTCAGTACTGTGCACTTTGATCGTACAACACTCTGTCAGTACTGTGTACTTTGATCATACATCACTCTCTCAGTACTGT